>NC_036849.1:12924243-12994493 GCF_002910315.2 Salvelinus sp. IW2-2015 | reverse complement strand
GTTATATTACCAGTATTTTGCAGCAAACTGAAACATGCACACAGAATTATTGAATTATGTATTAAGTTAGCAATTCTCATGCAGTCATTTTCACAGTCACCCACGCTGTACTTCGAGTTAGTGTTCCTACTTTTCATTACCATTTGATCATCGAGTGACTTTTACGAAGAAGTATCAATTGACAGTAGTGAGCATGAGCCTCACACAAAGCTCTGCAAAAAGCCATTTTCATTTTTTATACGACAAAGTTATTAGATGACGTACAGTTGAAGTCGGAAGTACATACACCTTAGCCAAATACATTTAAACTCAGTTTTTCACATTTCCTGACATTTAATCCTAGTAAAAATTCCCTGTCTTAGGTCAGTTAGGATCACCACTTTATTTTAAGAATGTGAAATGTCAGAATAATAGTAGAGAATGATTTATTTCAGCTTTTATTTCTTTAATCACATTCCCAGTGGGTCAGAAGTTTACATACACTCAATTAGTGTTTGGTAGCATTGCCTTTAAATTGTTTAACTTGGGTCAAATGTTTCGGGTAGCCTTCCACAAGCTTCCCACAATAAGTTGGGTGAWWTTTGGCCCATTCCTCRTGACAGAGCTGGTGTAACTGAGTCAGGTTTGCAGGCCTCCTTGRTRGCACACACTTTTTCAGTTCTGCCCACACATTTTCMATYGGATTGAGGTCAGGGCWTTGTGATGGCCACTCCAATACCTTGACTTTGTTGTCCTTAAGCCATTTTGCCACAACTTTGAAAGTATGCTTGGGGTCATTGTCCATTTGGAAGACCCATTTGCGACCAAGCTTTAACTTCCTGACTGATGTCTTGAGATGTTGCTTCAATATATCCACATCATTTTCCTACCTCATGATGCCATCTATTTTGTGAAGTGCACCAGTCCCTCCTGCAGCAAAGCACCCCCACAACATGATGCTGCCACCCCTGTGCTTAACGGTTGGCATAGTGTTCTTCGGCTTGCAAGCCTCACCCTTTTTCCTCCAAACGTAACGATGGTCCTTATGGCCAAACAGTTCTACTTTTTGTTTCATCAGACCAGAGGACATTTCTCCAAAAAGTATGATCTTTGTCCCCATGTGCAGTTGCAAACCGTAGTCTGGCTTTTTTTATGGCGGCTTCTTCCTTGCTGTGCGGCCTTTCAGGTTGTGTCGATATAGGACTTGTTTTGCTGTGGATATAGATACTTTTGTACCTCTTTCCTCCAGCATCTTCACAAGGTACTTTGCTGTTGTTCTGGGATTGAAATGCACTTTTCACACCAAAGTATGTTCATCTCTAGGAGACAGAACGCGTCTCCTTCCTGAGCGGTATGACAGCTGCGTGATCCCATGTTGTTTATACTTGCATACTATTGTTTGTGCAGATGAACGTGGTGCCTTCAGGCATTTGGAAATTGCTCCCAAGGATGAACCAGACTTGTGGAGGTCTACAATTTTTTTTCTGAGGTCTTGGCTGATTTTTGGAGGGGGATTTTCCCATGATGCCAAGCAAAGAGGCACTGTGTTTGAAGGTAGGCCTTGAAATACATCCACAGATACACCTCCAATTGACTCAAATTATGTCAATTAGCCTATCAGAAGCTTCTAAAGCCATGACATCATTTTCTGGAATTTTCGAAGCTGTTTAAAGGCACAGTCAACTTAGTGTATGTGAACTTCTGACCCACAGGAATTGTGATACAGTGAAATAATCGGTCTGTAAACAATTGTTGGAAAAATGACTTGTGTCATGCGCAAAGTAGATGTCCTAACCGACTTATCAAAACTATAGTTTGTTAACAAGACATTTGTGGAGTGGTTGAAAACAAGTTTTAATGACTCCAACCTAAGTGTATGTAAACTTCCGACTTCAACTGTGTAACAGCATTACCCTGTGTCTTTTGGTTTTAGTAACTGAATGGTGCTGTGTGGCAAACTGTTTTCTTTGAGGTACATTTGAACGTCTCATCTTTGGCTCCAGGGAGTCAGTGGCACCGACTTGACTTTCACTTGATGTTCATACAATGTCAGCAGGACATTCGAGTGACACAAACATCCGTCCATGTTAAAGTCAAGCTTGGTGAGTGTCATTTTGCCTGTAGCCAGCCTTGACTAGTAACTTACATTATTGTCATTAAATGTAATTTAGGATCTCTTTTAGTCACCGAGAAGCAATGTTAGGTCCATGTATGGAGCTCTGAAATGTACCCTCCATTTTATGTTACTGAGCAACTTTTCAATCTAACCAAAACACAGGCGAAGTCAGTTCTGTTCAGATGGATAGTCTGAAGTCAAATTTGCTCCTAATGTATGCAATTCAAGTGTCCAAGAGAGATCATGTCAATGCTTAATCCAGGCTGTATCACAACCGGCCGTGATTGGGAGTTCCATAGGGCTGCACACAATTGGCCCAGCGTCGTCCGGGTTTGGCCGGTGTAGGCTGTCATAGTTAAGAACAAATTCTTATTTACAGACTTGCCTAGTTAATTTTGTGGTTGGAAGGAGGAGCTGTCACTCACAGGTTTGAGCCAGTAGAAACTCTCCTAAGAAACCTTAAAGGTTATAAACAGGAGGTGACCTTCAGGCACTAAAATATTTACATTGATTCCCTGATCAATAAAATGGAAAGAGGATGTATATATTTTTTATCCAATTTATTTTTAATTATAATTTTCAAATGTATAGTAGTGTTAACATAGATCCCTTAAAGGTCCAATGCAGCTGTTTTCTCAATATCAAATAATTTTGGGGTAAAAATGAAGTACTTTACTGTGAATTAAAAAGGTCATATAGAAAAAATAGCTTCTTAGTAAAGAGCAATTTCTCAACAAGAATTTGTCAAGGACTGTCTGAGTGGTCTTAGTTTTCAGTTTCCCCTCCTCACTATCTCTTATTGGCAGAGAAGTTTGGAACTCTCTTTTTTTTATTGGACTATTAACTAATTTACCGCCTGGTGATGTCACCAGGTAAGCCAAAACTCCATCCAACCAAAACAGGCAGTCTTTTCAAACGTATCTTACACTAAAAGGGCATTATCATCGGTTTGAAAATGTTCTACCTCATAGTGTGGAAATGTATATAAAACACAGGAAAATTACCTGTTTGACTGCACTGGGCCTTTAAGGGAACAGGAAATCCAGCAGGTGGCCAAATATGACTTAAGTTATTTTATGCGTGCTTTACTCTTAATGGCTTAGCCAGTATGAACAGAGCATGTTGAAATACAAGGGCGTTTTCCCTCTACGAAAGGGCTTCAGGTTAGTTATTAAGCTTTAGTCACCTTTTCCAAGAACAATATGCAAAACTAAACAAGCTCAGTAGATTTGTTTATGGCTCAGAAAGATGAACATGATGCCTGAATCACTTTGCATCCCATCTGGTCATTTTAAATGTAAATGTGTCTCTCATCTGGGTTATTGCAGTGTTGCCAACAGATGTTTGAAATCCTAAAGCTGCATTCAAATGGTCTGGCACTGGCTGCTCATTATCTAAAAAAAACACTGCATGTTTTTAAATAAACAATTTTTTGCAATTATAGAGATGCGGGATGATGAAATGGAACTAACCTCAAATTAACTTGTGTGTGCTGCTCACTGCACATTGTCATTGTAGCGTTCCCTGTATGTCCTATGCTTTGTTATCCGAATAACAGAGTCAAATTAATTGTCTAATAATATGTATGGCACAAACTCTTGCTAACTGTTCCAGAGCTAAGGGCTGTGGTCTAACAATCCACACAATGGATTTATTTTAGTTTTTTTTGTTGAATGTGCTCTTTTGGGATCATTGCAGAAGAGTGACGTGCATGTTAGTGGGGCCTATTTTTTGTGAATCAAATCAAGTGGACTCGGACCAGACTGCCTTGTAGAGGACCAGAGAACAATTCTTGATGTCATGGGCAGTAAGGGAAAATGACTTGGAGTTGTTCAGAATGAATGTTGATGGTGGATACACATTCTCAATGGCTATAAATTGCACAGGACCGCTTTAGATATGGCTCTTATTGCTTTTGTGTGTTTCTGTTAAATGTCTGACAGAGGTGAAAGACTATGCCTCTTTTCTGCCATCTATATCAAGTTGTTTCCACATTGGGCAGTCATGCAACTAATTCTCTCTTATGGAGGGTTTGAACACTCCCCAACATGTTGTTTTAAGTATACTGGTCAAGGACAGTTTAACTGATGTCTCTGCATGCTAAAGTGATACCTGCTGGGTATGGGGTTGGAGGGGGCTATCATAATTGTGGTTGGTTAAAGTTCCGATACATCAGGCCAGCTATCACAAGGTGAACCTCATTCAAATACAGGCAAGCACCGAATGTAAACTGTGTTCGGAAATATATTGGCTGAAGAAATTAGTTTAAATAGTTTGATGTGCACGTTCTGTTTTTTGTTCTGTTTTGATTATGGTCTTGGGACTCTCTTGTCAGGGAGGTTTCACAAACCTCAGGGATATGTCTGTTATATTGTCTGACCATTCATCTCAGCTCTGAGCATTTAGTGAAGCCACAGGGAAGTCAAAGTACAGTATCTAGCTGGTCTATCCCAGAGTCGCCCACAATTTGAGAGCTTTGGTTCACCTTTGAACCCTAAGGGATCATCTGTCAAACCAGTTGTGTTCAGTAGGGCACACTGTAGAATACAGTATGTTTTGCGATGAAATATAGACCTCAGTGTTCTTATTAGATAAGTTCTGGTAGTACCGCCTTGTTTTCCTGTTACAAAACAATTTCCACCTAATGATATGCCCCAGAGCTCTAGCCTTTCAGATTTATGTCCACAGAATGAGAAGTACCATCTTGGAATGTCTGCATTGTCTGAGTCGACTGTATGAACTAAACCTTTTTCAGTAAGACTGTTACTTTGACTTTCTGCTGGAAAAGTGACTGTCCCTAGAGCTGTGCAATAACCCATCATGCCTGTAATCAAACTGCAAACTGCCATCCAAAACATTTTATTTTATTAAAACATTTTTCTTATTTTATTCTGTACTCTCCCTTCTGCTGCTTTTTTAAAGTTGTTCTGTCATATCCCAATGATGATATCTGAGAGGAAGGATTTGTACTGACGTCTGGACGGTCTTGTCTGTCTGAATGAGAAGTGCTAAAATGTGTGGGAGGGAGGTCTGGGACGAGGCTGAGGGATGAAGATATTGTCAAAATATTAAGCAGGAACAATTTGCTAGTTTCCAGGTTCTGTTGGAGCACTATACTGCTATTTGTTTTCTTTGAACCTTAGATCAAATTCTTTCCTCTGCACTGCACAGACTTTCCAACCACACAACAATAGCTGATTGATAGTTTATGAATAGAGCTTTGTGTGATTAAAGATATTGGGTAACACTTTTTATGTATCTAGATTGGTGCAGTAGTTGAATCCAAGTGCACTTAAACAATATCTGTAAAGCAGAGTTGGGATTAGTTAAAAGTTAAGTGAATGCAACAAACACGACTGCAATACCAATGGCAAAAAAACCTGGCAATACCCTTGGTTCTAGGTTTGGCCACAAGATGGCAAACCTCCCCATGAGTTACTCTAAATCAATGACCATCTTTGACCATCTGGTCATCAGAGACCTCTCCAAGTCCAATTCCTCTCCACTAACAATAAGGCAAGAATTAGCATTAGACAGTTACTGATCAGCCCTGCGGTGGTCTGTATATCTGAGCTATTACAAAGGATTTATAGAGTGATGTACTTGAGCGACCCTTCATTTAGTTTGTCCAGTACTAACTCCTAGTTAAATCACATGCAAATACTTTGACAGTGAATATTAAGACTGTCTGTACAACATGCTATAACGCTGTAATATACTTTCTAGCTGTATGCATATGTCCATATATAGGACTGTTTGCCAGGATTGTATCATTTAAGTACAAAGTTACACATTTCCATTGGACACTGCCATATCCACTTGATTACAGACACTGTTGAGAACTTCATTAGAGTATACAGTACAAGTTCCACATCAGTAATTGACTGTCTGGTTTTGACTGAGATTATTTTAGTGACGGGTCGTTCCTGAATTGCTTTGGCATTTGGGCATGGCATTTTGGAAAAATGTAAAAAAAAAATATATATATCTATATTTGTATTTAAATGTATTTGTGTACGTCTTCCTGTCTAAATCAACTAATATGGCAGCTTAATGACTTGAAATAATGTTTACCATTATGATAGCATTGTGCCACCAGTAGGAGTAGTAACACCGATTATGGTAACACCAATGAGACATTTTAGGTATCTTTAAATCCCCAAAACTTGTCACTACTACATCACTACTGGGATAAGCCAATATGCTTACACAAAGTACTTTAAAAATGCATAAATATAAAGTTTTGCGGTATAAAGGTTGTGCGTTGTAGCCTAGTGGTTAGAGCTTTGGGCCAGTAACCAAAAGGTTGCTGGATCGAATCCCTGAGCTGACAAGGTAAAAATCTGTCGTTCTGTCCCTGAACAAGGCAGTTGACCCACTGTTCCCCGGTAGGCTGTCATTGTAAATAAGAATGTGTTCTTAACTGACTTGCCTAGTTAAATAAAAATGTAACGGTTGTATCTTTGATACACGTTTTGTGTATTTTCAACTGTTTTAACTATTAGTCATTTGAAAGGGTTTTTCATGTTTACAAAAGCAAGGGACGTAAATGCCACCACAATTCAAGACCGACACTAGACCAGTGTTGTGTGAAAGTCAGACACTGTACAGAGAAACCTGACACAGACAGTACAGTTAGTATAAGAGAGTACTATCTCCTGCTCTGCAGCACCAGTCCCCACTCCTGGCTGCGCTGCATCTGATTCCAAATGTTTACCCGGCAATTAAACAGAGCCTATAAAAGGCAATGGGTTGGCTGCCAGACTCTGACTAGGGGTTCAGAGCAGCAGGAGAGGTTATAAATCGCTTTGATGCAGACCATAGTCTGAGGCCCAAATTCCTTTGCTGGAGCTAGTAAGAGCAGAACACTAGAGGAGAGCCAGAAACCCAGATGATTCATGCCTTGCCCCTGACCACTTGGAGCAGGAGTGCATGCCGCTGTGCAGAAGAGCAGATGCAATGGGAAAAAAAGGATACCAGCTCAATCTTTGCCAAACTCGCCATTTGTGTGTCTATGGCTTTGAATGCACATCAACAAGTTGTTTGGCTAAATATGTCATTCTCTAGAGTGGTGGAGTCAGTGTGTGGATAGAAAAAAAACTGAAATTCCACACATTAATATGTGATTTATTTTGTTAATAATGACTAATAGCTAGGTATCCATACAGACTCAACCGGGTTTTATTTCAATAGGGGGTTGATTCTTCTGCCCTTCAATCGTCCATTACTCGTGCCTGTTAATCTTCTCATTATTTAGGCTAAAGACTCACACTGTAGGCCCACAGTGTACAATCCACTCATGTTGGTCTTGGAATGATGTATCAGAAATGAAAATACAGAGGTGAGAGTTTCTCTTTATATTTGATTTAGCTATGCTTCAAGAAAAATAATGAACAGAAAATGTCAGTCTGATAAGAGAGGGTAGAACATCATTTCAGGAAAACAAATACAATGCCTGTTATTATGATAAACAGTTTACATGTGTTTTTAAAACCTCAGAAATGTAAATTCCCCATATTTGGGGACCCTATTAGTTTATTTTTTTCATTCAATTCATTCTGGTATGAGAACGGTAGCCCCCCCCCCCCCCCACCACCTTCAAAAGCAGGGTGTCTGCGGAAAGCTGAGTATCTTGGCTATTGATCGGTGCCTTCAACTCTTTGTTGTGACTTACTACCATATATGGGCAAACACAATTATAAGGGCAGGCTGAGCCGATTACCTCATTTCAAGATGATTGCTACCTACATTTCGGTTTTCGTTGTGAAGCATAAACGAAATAAACACTGAATACGTTGATACTCACCGAAAGCCGGGACTCCACAGATCATGAGGATATTTTATTTGTCTGCCTGTGACCTACCGTTATTGATCACCAGCCCCCAGAGTAAAAATGTTTAGTTTATGCTACGTTTTCCACAAACATCTTACAAGGTACAGTAAACTTCGATTTAGTCTGTGTTTCAGCTATAGCTACAGGGGAGGTATCAAATTATTCCTGAGGCTGTTAGGAACAGATCTAGCCTATTACCAATGTTATTGGTGTATGACTTAGTGGCAACATCGAATGTCCACCGAGTGACTATATATCTTTGCGCATCAAAAATATGACTTTGCCCTCTTATGCGCTGTAGGCATCCATTCCACGGGAGTGGCTACTTTGGCACCTTGACAGTATTGTAGTCAATGAGATATGCTTTCCAGGGCTATGCAGTTGACCTGGGTGGGACGAAGCAAGGTCTAGAACCTTTTAACATCCAGTGTGCAAAAAAAGTGCAATTACCACATTCTGACACTTTGGAGAGATTGAAAGGACACTTGAATGTACCCTGGATAACCGATAACACCTGTGAGGTTGATATGGTAGAAATTGTGTTTTTATACTGAACAAATTAGATAACATTATCTAATTTACAGATATATGCCCTTTTGGAGAGGTTTAGGGATATTTGGAAATGTCCCGTGACCACACTTGATACCACTTACTAAAACAGCTGCCCATTTCTAGTTGTAGGTCTATCATTCTAATTATTTTCTGATATTGTTCACGGTGTGGAAGCCATCTGATGTGTTTCCAGCTCTAGTCATCAATAATTCACTTATAGCTTGTCAATAAAAGATGACTTTCAAAATAAAATTAAAAAATGTTATTTTGTGTGTGCTTGATCTTGTGTATTCTGAGCTATGTAACTCCTATCTTCTGATCCTTTCCTCATAGTCTCCCAGATGTCTTCTTTCAAAATGTTTGCATGTCAGAATCATGTAATTACACACGAATAGCAGTTACTTTTGGGTATGCCTATTTAGGCAGAAATCTACATTTTGCCATTACACCTTATTAATTAAAATGAATGAGCAGTAGCTAGGCCTATCCAAATCTTATTTCAGACTGGACACTGGACACTTTGTAACATATTTACAGTGAGAGCAACATAGTGCAACATTGTGTTTTAGACCAGTGGGCTCCGTCTCTGGATTTGATAGTTGGATGGGACTTTAGAACGTGTTTTCTAAATGAGTAATTGTGTGCAATTCTGTAGGCCCCATAGCGGTCACCGGATGTACCACCGCAAGCTCCGTACTATTTCCATAAAAGGCATGAAGCAGCGGATATGCCTTTGTTATTCCCTACCAAACTGTTGACATTTCCTCAAATGGGTCAGTTATGAATGAAAGCATGGAATATAACGACAGACAATATCAGTTTTAATTTTTCCAATGTATTCCTAAATAAGAGTGCGTATTTGGGGGACATAATTGAAACCAAGCCTAGTGGCAAGAAAATACCAGCGAGAAAAGGACCGATCGTAATAAAAATGATAAATTACATTGTGCGTAATTTCCCGCGTCACATTGCAACATTCCCCTTCCAATGACCGATAAAGAAAGTATAGTAGGAGCAGGGGGAATGACCGGTTGGGTAGTACTATCCGGATTCCTTGGGACGTCCCTAACCTTAACTCAAACCCTTACCATTTTATATTTATACTTAAGTGGCATAGGAACGTTCCAAGGATCCCAGATAGCACTGATCGTGCTGGGAGAGAGGCCCTGCTGCACTATTTGAAAGGAGAAGACGGATTGGAGCTGGAGCAATGAGTGACGTTATCTGGTGGAAAGAGGGAGGGCGAAAAAAACACGGCTGGACTCCATTAGCTGAAGCCTGAGGAGACCCTTTGGGATACTTCACTTGGACGAGTTCTTTGGGATTTTCTCTTTGAACAGACCTAGATACATGATTTAGAAGAAAAAAACGTGTTGACTATCGAAACCTCGGAAGTTTTAGTGGCTTTTTGGATTTGGCTTGGTGTATTTGAGAAGGTGAGTGGACACACTGATTTAAATGTTCGTCCTCCCAGCTCGCAATAAATGTAGCCTAGTCAGTATTTTGCGCACTCTGCTGCGTTGTGTACGCCTACTGCGCATTTAAAGACTGGTTATATCTGGTAAACAAATTAGGATTCAGGTGTTTAACTTCCTTTTACTTCATGAAACTTAATTTAGCTAATTTATGGTCATGTTTTACTGGTTGACCAGATTTAGTGTGCCCAGGAGTTCTTGCATGGGGCTGCTTACGTAATCAACTTCATATTTTGAATATTTTGAATGGCTCTCTACCGTTAGAAAAAGCAGGTGAACACACAAATGGGAAGTCTTATTGTCCATCTTGCCATAACTAGGCCTGTAGTCTACCCTTTGTTCTCATTTGGTTATTGAATAATTGACTACGTGTTCTGTTCAATCCAAACAAGTATAGTGATATCACAAGCATTCTTCAAATGGCCTGTAAGATAACTTATACATTTGACTTAGATTCAAGGAAACAGACACTGTTGAAGTTAATGGAAGCGCAACATTTTCCCAAATCAAAACACTAACACTGATCGGCTATGGTGTTGAGGGTCCTGTGCGTCCTCAAGTCACTTTCAGCCTGCATATGACAGACTAAATGAATGTAGCCTATGGCAAATGGTGCGTGCCATAGGGTAACAGGTTTGAATTTTTCCTACCAGTTGAATGGAACAATGTTTATTATTGGGCAATTTTTCCTAATTGTTGTGATTTGTGGCAGGATGGCGCTGGACGGTATACGGATGCCCGATGGCTGCTATGCCGACGGGACGTGGGAACTGAAGATGCACGTGACAGACCTCCACAGGGATGTGTCTTTGAGGGTCACTGGTGAGATCCACGTTGGTGGGGTCATGCTTAAACTCGCGGAGAAACTCGGTGAGATATGTTTAATGGTGTCACACTCCTTTTTAGTAAAGATCTGCTGAAAGAAATCTGCCTACGTGTTCTGTTTTTATGTCCCATATCATTCATATGTTTTGGACCTTTTGATTTATGTCAATGTTTTTATTTCCCCACGTTGATTTATGCTTCTATTCAGGACATTTTCGTCCATTTGTTTTCCTTCTCTGGTTGACCAAGGGGTAGAAGGCCATAGTTGGTCATGAGGCAATGTTCTTTAGCCCCTATCCCCTTTACCTCCCATCTGCAGATGGGTTCTCTATGGCAGTTACCTTGTCATATTTGTGGAAGAGTAAATTCCTTTCTTTGCAACATTGTTACTCAACTGACCACTGGAATGCCAGTTCATGTAAACACATTAACAGATAATAGCAACTTGTAACCAGTGAGCGACATGCATAAAAGATACAGGCTACTGTATTGGCTTAAGTGGGAATTCAGAATCTATTTAGCCAGTAATGTTTTATATGGACACACTATAACTTCTCAAATATTCTAGCACATGAGAAGCAGCATCAAGTCAACCACTGCCAATGGAATTATGCTGCCATGTCACAAGTTCCTGAGTGAGAGAGACTGAATGGAGAGTGGGCATAAAAGCTCTCTATGAGGCTGTGGAACACTGACTTGTTTCATGGTGGAAAACGGGCATGGTGGCAGTGCAGTTCGGGTCTTGACAGCATGTCGAATGCGCCCGAATACCCAACTTTCCTCCATTGCACAACGTTTATTCCCTGGCCTGCCCGTTTCCCTGTTTTAGTCCTCCTGTTAAAGCTCAGGATAATTGGGGCCTTTGTTCCCTGTGGTCGTCTGTGCTGCATTTAAACCAGCCTCATAAGCTTCATTGCTGCTGCACCATGTGGGAAGACATGAATGTGTGTGGTTGTATGAAGCTGTGCATGCAATCCTCACTCTTCTGAAGGCCTGGATTCTTTGTTACAGGACAAGGGTGTGTGTGTTTTGAAGGGGGTTGTCCAGCTTGTTGAAATATTGAACTCATTCACTGCTCTTATTATTAGTCAATAGGTTGTGTGTTCATGGTACTTTTCTCAGTCTGCAGGAATCATATTATGCATGGTCCTGACTACCTCTGGCTACCTGTTGGTCTTGTGAGTTATCTCCAGTAGATTCCAGTGGTTTGATGGCCATGGATTAGAATAGCTTGGTTCGGCTGACCATGACTGGTGGTTGTTCTGGTCACACTGAACCAAAACAACACTATGTGAGTGGAGTAGGCCTAGTGTGTGTGTGTGTGTGTGTGTTTGCATGTGAGGAGACTCCCACAAGACTCCCCATTGGCAACATCACCAGCTAAAGTATCTCTTGATTACAGTAAAAGCACTGCCGCTGAGCTAACTAGTTACTAGTCACTCCAGTCATATTGACTTCTTAAACCCTTGTTTGTGTATTGTTTGTTTTGATTACACTCACGTGAGGGTTGAGCAGTTTAAGTAGCTGCCAAGGCTGTCCTAAAACACTCCCCACAGTTTATTGGTTGGTTGGTTGGTTGTTTTCACATTAAAATGGGCTTAGGTTGTTTTCTATTTTAATCATTAACCCAGCCCCTCTGTAGACTTCACACATGACTAGTCACTCCAGTCACCATTACTCACTATGTTTTTCAGGTACAGTACATTGGCCTGTTGCTCAAATACTGTACCTATGACCAACAGAGAAACCGTTAGTCAGTTGCATCAATGTGATGATCAAGTATGATCAGAGTTTTGGGTGGAAATCAACAGGTTGGCTTTGAACTTGAGTGGGAGCTTGGGAGCCTCACATCATGAAACTGTTATGGGCATCCCCCTCCCCTCTCATGTGACATGGGTGTAGGCGCCACCTCTTTGTGTGCTTTTCCCCAACTGTAAGTGACCTGCTTTCATGCCTCCCAGTCCACCCACCTTTCTCACTCGTGACATTGTTGAATAGTTCAGAACAGACCCCTCTGAACTGTTCTCAAGTGCTCTAGTCACATGTACACATATGGATTCGCTGATTGGTTGGATGCGATGCGAGTCAAATGTTTGTCTTGTAGTATGCAGGCTGTTTGGTAGGGCACTTTTTGAAGGTAGTGAGCACACACACATGCTGGGGGACACTTAGGTGCCACACACTTCTGGCATGCATGTCCTCTGTCACAGACACAAAGGATGTCCTTGTGTTTCTGTTTGTGGGACAATCCTTGGCATGCCTTACGCTGCATTGTGTCACACACATACTAAATTTAAGATCCCAGGACCTCTCATGATGGTTTCACAGCTATTGTTCACAGCCATTGTTCAAAGCTCACGTTCAAAGCACAGCACTTATTATTTTTTTACCAGCACAGTTGTCTTATTTATTGTGTTTGTTTTGATGTATAGTGGGTCGTGGCATGTCTGCATCATGCATGTGTGTGTGCTGTACATGTCCATATGTGAGTGCTGTCCATGGGTGTGTTCTGTGTCTTTATCCCTCAGCCCTCCATCTCCTTCTATAAGCAGTGGCCTTCCTCCTATCTCTGAGTCTCAGATGGGGGGCAGGAGCTCCAGGATGATGGATTAAACTGAAATGCAAGGAAGGCACTTTGCTATTGATTACAGCCTTCATTCTCCTTTAGTCTGCAGAGAGGAGAGCTGTATTTAAGGCTGCATAATTGATCACCCCCCTCTGATCGCACCCTCACTCACTACTTCACTTGTTTGTGTCTGCTGGCTTTGGACATTGAAAAATAACAGGGTAATAGAGTGCTTCCTTTGAAAGCTTTCTGTTGGAATCGAAGGGGAAACAAACATCCGACATAACAACATTAGCAGTCAGCTTTATTTGATGAAGACAGAACAATTGGCATACTGTATTATATCAACCATTGTAGAAAGTCTAGCTTATCTGTAGAACTTCTGAGATTTTGGTTCACTATCAACTCCGGGTTAATGAGTTACACTAATTGTTCAATTTGGCATAACTTGATTTTACACTCAACCATGCGCTTTTGCTGCTGCATCACAGTTGCCATTCTCTTCATCTACTTACTCAGTTTCACACCGTAAACCATCGTTTGCCACGTCGTGAGCACATTTCAACGCCAGACATCGCCTCCATATAGAGGTCTGTGCGGGATGGATTTCTTTATCCCGCAGCTTTTCATACCGCACCCGCCCGCTCCCGCTGGCTTTCTGTCCGACTCCCATCCGCTCCCGCTGGCTTTCTGTCCGACTCCCACCAGCTCCCGCTGGCTTTCTGTCCGACTCCCACCAGCTCCCGCTGGCTTTCTGTCCGACTCCAACCAGCTTCGGCTGGCTTCTGTGCGCGACTCCCCCAGCTCCCCGCCGCGCTTTCTGTCGACTCCACCAGCTCCGCGGATTTCTGTCCGGACTCCCACCAGCTCCGCTGGCTTCTGTCCGACTCGCACCAGCTCCGCTGGCTTTTCTTTCATGGTCCGACCTCCCACCAAAGCTCCGCGGCGTTTCTGTCCGACTCCAATCCAGCTCCCCGCTGGCTTTTTCCGACTCCCACGCAGCTCGGCCGCTGTGGCGTTTCTGTGCGAGCTCACCAGCTTCCGGCGCTGGCTTTCTTGCCGACTTCCGACCAGCTCCCCGCTGGTTTTGTCGGACATGCCCACGCAGCTCGCCGTCTGGCTTTCTGTCGCGAGCTCCCACGCAGCTCCCGTGTTTCTGTCGACTCCCACTCGAGCTCCGGCTGGATTTCTGTCCGACTCCGCCACGAGCTCCTGCTGGCTTCTGGTCCGACTCCCCACCAGTCGTCCGGCTGGCTTTCTGTCTGCGACTCCGCACCAGCTCACCGCTGGCTTATTCTGTGAGCTCCCACCAGCTCCGCGCTGGCTTTCTGTCCGAGACTACCCACAGCTGCACGCTGGTTCTGTCCGAGCTCCGCACCAGCTCCGCTGCCTTTTCTGTCGCTCCACCAGCTCCGCCGTGGGCTTTCTGTCCGAGCCAAGCTCAGCTGCGCTGGGCTTTCTGTCGACTCCACGCCCGGCTGTTCTGTCCGACCCCCGCAGCTCCCGTGGCTTCCTGTCGCGACTCCCACGGCTTTCCGCTGGCTTTCTGGATAGATGCTGTGTTGTGCCGACATATCGCCACCGCTCCCGCTGGCTTTTGTCTTGTCCCGACATCTCAACAGCTCCGCTGGCTTTCTGTCCGACTCCACCAGCTCCCGCTGGCTTTCTGTCGATCCCACGGCAGCTCCGCTGGATTTCTGTCGGACTCAGCAGATCCGGCCTGGCTTCTGTCCGATGCTCCAGCAGCTCCGCTGGTTTCGTGTCGAATCCACAGCTCCCGCTGCTTTCTGTCGCGGCCTCGCGCTGGCTTTCTGTCCGGCTCCCGCTGGCTTTCTGTCCGGCTCCCGCTGGCTTTCTGTCCGGCTCCCGCTGGCTTTCTGTCCGGCTCCCGCCGGCTTTCTGTCCGGCTCCCGCTGGCTTTCTGTCCGGCTCCCGCCGGCTTTCTGTCCGACTCCCGCCGGCTCCCGCAAGAACTCATCTAGAACCCAACCGCAGTCCCGCAATGTTATTTTTGGCATATGTGACGCAGCTCGCTTGCCAGCCATGGTCACAGACTCCTTGCTCAGTCCAAACGCTACCCCACGCCCACAGACATTCATGTCTATAAAGTTCATTTCTGGAATTTCTTTCCTTAATGCGTTTGAGCCAATCAGTTGTGTTGTGACAAGGTAGGAGTGGAATACAGAAGATAGACCCACTCGGTAAAAGACCAATTCCATATTATGGCAAGAACAACTCAAATAAGCAAAGAGAAACGACTTTAAGACATGAAGGTCAGTCAATGCGGAAAATATCAAGAACTTTGAAAGTTTCTTCAAGTACAGTCGCAAAAACCATCAAGCACTATGATGAAACTGGCTCTCATGAGGACCGCCACAGGAAAGGAAGACCCAGAGATGTCTGCTGAGGAGGATAAGTTCATTAGTTACCAGCCTCAGAAATTGCAGCCCAATAAATGCTTCACAGAGTTCAAGTAACAGACACATCTCAACATCAACTGTTCAGAGGAGACTGCGTGAATCAGGCCTTCATGGTTGAATTGCTGAACAGAAACCACCACTAAAGGACACCAATAATAAGTTGAGACTTGCTTGGGCCAAGAAACACGTGCAAAAAACATCAGACCAGTGGAAATCTGTCCTTTTGATCCAATGAGACCAAATTTGAGATTTTTGGTTCCAATCGCTGTGTCTTTGTGAGACGCAGAGTAGGTGAACAGATGATCTCCGCATGTGTGGTTCCCACCGTGAAGTGAGGAGGTGGTGTGGGGGTGCTTTGTTGGTTACACTGTCTGATTTGATTTAGAATTCAAGGCACTCTTAACCAGCATGGGTACCACAGCATTCTGCATCCCATCTGGTTTAAACTTAGTCCCACTATCATTTGTTTTTTAACAGGACAATGACCTAACACACCTCCAGGCTGTGTAAGGGCTATTTGACCAAGAAGGAGAGTGATGGAGTGCCACATCCGATGACCTGGCCTCCACAATCACCCAACCTCAACCCAATTGAGATGGTTTGGGATGAGTTAGACCACCGAGTGAAGGAAAAGCAGCCAACAAGTGCTCAGCATATGTGGGACCTCCTTCAAGACTGTTGGAAAAGCATTACAGGTGAAGCTGGTTGAGAGAATGCCAAGAGTGTGCGACGCTATCATCAAGGCAAAGGGTGGCTACTTTGAAGAATCTCAAATATAAAATATATTTTGACTTTTTTAACACTTTTTGGTTATTACATGATTCCATGTGTGATAGTTTTGATGTCGTCACTATTATTCTACAATGTAGAAAATAGTAAAAATTAACCTTGAATGAGTAGGTGTGTCCAAACTTTTGACGGGTACTGTAAGTATTCAGACCCTTTCCTCAGTACTTTGTTGAAGCACCTATGGCAGTGATTACAGCCTCGTCTTCTTGGGTATGACCATACAAGCTAGGCACACCGGTATTTGGGGAGTTTCTCCCATTCTTCTCTGCAGATCCTTTCAAGCACTGTCAGGTTGGATGGGCAGCGTAGCTGCACAGCTATTTTCAGGTCTCTCCAGAGATGTTCGATTGGGTTCAAGTCCGGGCTCTGGCTGGACCACTCAAGGACATTCTGAGTCCTGCGTTTTGTGTTGCGTGTGTGCTTAGTCGTTGTCCTATTAGAAGGTGAACCTTTGTCCCAGTCTGAGAACCTGCTCCAGAGCGCTCAGGACTTCTTTAAGGATCTCCCTGTACTTTGCTCCGTTCATCTTTCCCTCGATCCTGACTAGTCGCTCAGTCCATGCCGTTGAAAAACATCCCAACAGCATGATTTTTGCCACCACCATGCTTCACCATAGGGATGGTGCCAGGTTTCCTCCAGCTGTGACACTTGGCATTCAGGCCAAAGAGTTCAATCTTGGTTTCATCATACCAGAGAATCTTGTTTCTCATGGTCTGAGAGTCTTTAGATGCCTTTTGGCAAATTCCAAGCGGGCTGTCGTGCCTTTTACTGATGAGTGGCTTTCATCTGTCCCCTCTACCATAAAGGCCTGATTGGTGGAGTGCTGCAGAGATGGTTGTCCTTCAGAAAGGTTCTCCCATCTCCACAGAGGAGCTCTGTCAGCATGATCATCAGTTCTTGGTCACCTCCCTGACCAAGGCCCTTCAACCCCGATTGCTCAGTTTGGCTGGGCGGGCAGCTCTAGGAATAGTCTTGGTGGTTCCAGACTTCTTCCATTTAAGAATGATGGCCACTGTGTTCTTGGGGACCTTCAATCCTGCAGACATTTTTTGGTACCCTTCCCCAGATCTGTGCCTCGACACAATCTTGTCTCGGAGCTCTACGGACAATTCCTTCGACCTAATGGCTTGGTTTTTGCTCTGACATGCACTGTCAACTGTGGGACCTTACATAGACAAGTGTGGGCATTTCCAAGTGTATGCAAACACACTGTAGATTTCTTCTGCACAATCTATTTGGGTTGTGTATCAGAGTTCCAGGAATAGGGTTTGTTAGAAAAGCCAAACATCTGATTTTAGGGATGAGAGGATGTTCCTTTTATTAATACACAGTACTCTGAGTGATTTCTGAGGAAGGGGGAAAGCATGGAGGAGAGTCAGTCAACTTTTATTACTTAACTTCTTATGGCTGCATCCCGCTACCGGGATCGATATGACAGCAGCCAGAGAAAGTGCAGGGCGCCAAATTCAAACAGAAATCTCATAATTAAAATTCCTCAAACATACATGTGTATTATATAATTTTAAAGGTATTCTTGCTGTTAATCCCACAAGTGTCCAATTTCAAATATGCTTTTCAGCGAAAGCACTACAAACGATTATGTTAGGTCACCATCAAACCACAATAAGCACAGCCATTTTTCCAGCGATAGATAGCAGTCAGAAAAAGCAGAAATAGAGATAAAATGAATCACTAACCTTTGATTATCTTCATCAGATGACACTCGTAGGACTTCATGTTACACAATACATGCATGTTTTGTTTGATAAAGTTCATATTTATATCAGAAAATCTGAGTTTACATTGGCGCGTTACATTCACTAGTTCCAAAAAGTGATTTTGTATAGCCACATCGTTTCAACAGAAATACTCATCATAAATGTAGATGATAATACAAGTTATACACATGGAATTATAGATATACCTCTCCTTAATGCAACCGCTGTGTCAGATTTCAAAAAAACTTTACGGAAAAAGCAAATCATGCAATAATCTGAGACGGAGCTCAGAACAATAGCCAAATTAGCCGCCATGTTGGACTCAGAAACCAGAAAATACATGATAAATGTTTCCTTACCTTTGAACTTCATCAGAATGCAGTCCTAGGAATCCCAGGTCCACAATAAATGCTTGATTTGTTCGATAATGTCCGTTATTTATGTCCAATTAGCTACTTGGGTTCGCGCTTTCGGTAAACAATTCCAAAGTCAGAAAGCGCCTCCACTATAACGTGACGAAATGTCCAAAAGTTCCGTAACAGTCAGTAGAAACATGTCAAACGATGTACTGAATCAATCTTTAGAATGTTATTAACATCTTGAATAACGTTCCAACCGGAGAATTAGGTTGACTTCAGAAGAGCGGTGGAACGGACGTCCTCATGTGAAGGCGCATGGTGAATGCGTGATCAGCTCGTGGCAGTGATTACTCATTCCTGTCTCCTTCGGCCCCCCTTCACATTAGAGTCATCAGACAATGTTCTCCACTATTGACATCTAGTGGAAGCCGTAGGAAGTGAAAACTCATCCATATCTCGCTGTCATTTCAATTGAGAGCATGGTTGAAAATCTGACACCTCAGAAACAATTCAAACAGGAAGTGGAACTTCTCAGGTTTTTGCCTGCCATATGAGTTCTGTTATACTCCAGACATAATTCAAACAGTTTTAGAAACTTCAGAGTGTTTTCTATCCAATATGAATAATAATATGCATATATATTAGCAACTGGGACTAAGGAGCAGGCCGTTTAATATGGGCACCTCTGTGCACCTTTCATTCAAGCTACTCAATCCTGCCCCTGCAGCCATAAGAAGTTGAGTAAAGCTGTAATGTTTCCCCTTAAACCTGGGTGGGTATAGAACATTCCCACTGGCTCTGGCTTTACTATTCACCTATTGTATTGTGTTGCTCCTGCTTAGCATCATCCTGGCAGCTATGTAGAGGGGAGTACGATTCAACTGCACCTAGACATTTTTTGTTTTCCCTTCCTAATGCTTATGGCTAGGATTCGAGAGGGGTAAGCTGATCCTAGAGCTGTGTTGTAAGGGATAGAGTGGCGGAGGGCTGGCTCAGAGGAAGGGGAGGTGGGCTTGGGGAGGTGGGGATGTGAGCCACTGTTCTAGAATTCCATAAAAGTCTTCTGGGGAGCAGGAAATGACTTCCAGGGTTTGGCATGTGGACACTGCTGTGCCGTCATTCCAATACCTCCTGCTGCCTGCTTCAGCTCTTTCCCTCTCTTTTTTCTTTCCGTCTTTAGTTCATTTTCTTTCTCTTTGCCTGCCATCAACTACTCCCTTCTTGGAAAATATATTGCGTATGAGAAGCCTGCGCTCTGAAATTTTTTTTGCTGTGGGGGTGTATATTTATAAGCCATGTACGCAATGTCAAAGTAGTTGCTCTCTTTGCCCTTTTTTTTATTTTGATGTCTTTTTAATGAGTAAACACTAATATTTAAAAGTTGAATGTATTTATTTTGAATTTGAATGTGGAAGCAAAGGTCTGCCTGGGTATGTTTGTAGTATGGTGGCGTTAGTTAGCGATTGAGACGTATTGGCCTTAACCAACTGACATTTCCTTTAAAAAGTGGTGACGAGTTTTTCCCAGTACTCCAATCAGAATGGGAGGTTTGAGTGGTCAATTACGTTGTGTTTTGGACAGTTTCCCCCCTGACAAGCCTGTCCATTCGGTGCTTCACTTATAAACGTTGGGTACATTTTTAAACTAAATGTCTGCGTTCGCTGTTTCTGAAAAGACGGCGTACGCACAAAAATATTGAGATTCATAAACTTGGCGCACGCCATACATACACGTTTCCCGTTTATAAATCAGAAAAACTGAACGAGCATTATAACTCTGCATGAATAACGCCCATTATTCACCTTTTATGGTGATGACGCCCTTATTTGCTGTATACTTTGGAAGTATTGGAATTAGGCCAAGACGTTAAGCTGTCTAAAGGAAATGGCAATTGTGAACTTGATCAAATGCCTTTGGAGGTGTTGACAGAATGTTTTCTTGTGACATTTGCTCTATCTGGCTGTTTCTGAAAGACAAAAACAATAGCAAATTGTTGTGGGACTGTAAACGGATTGTTTCAATTCAATGTTTTGCATTTACTTTTTCCCGAACCAAAATATGCTGCACTGTCCCTGAATTCTGAAACATTGTCTACTCAGATTTTTTTTTTTTCAACTACAGTTTTACAGTGGTAGCCTACACACATCAAATTTAAAAGACTGTTCACCTGTTAAATTCTGTGTTATAAACCGTCAACCGTGCTCCCTTTCGGCTGCATAGAGCAAAAACTTGAAATGATATTAGCCTATATAATAGGCCCAATTAAATGAGATGTGCATGGTAATTTGTGGTATGGGTACTTGGGGAATATGAACTCATCATTGCTGGAAAAGGTGTACTCTTGAAAATGAAATGGTGCATCTCAAGAGATTTCATCCTGCAAAATGTCAAATACATTTGCACAAGGCTATGAACTGGCGCATGTATACAGTTGAAGTCGGAAGATTACATACACTTAGGTTGGAGTCATTAACTCATTTTTCAACTACTTCACAAATGTCTTGTTAACAAACTATAGTTTTGTCAAGTCGGTTAGGACATCTACTTTGCATGACACAAGTCATTTTTCCAACAATTGTTTASAGACAGATTATTTCACGTTTAATTCACTATCACAATTCCAGTGTGTCAGAAATTTCCATACACTAAGTTGACTGTGCCTTTTTAAATAGCTTGGAAAATTCCAGAAATGATGTCATGGCTTTAGAAGCTTCTGATAGGCTAATTGACATCATVTGAGTCAATTGGAGGTGTACCTGTGGATGTATTTCAAGGCCTACCTTCACACTCAGTGCCTCATTGCTTGACATCATGGGAAAATCAAAAGAAATCAGCCAAGACCTCAGGAAAAAGATTGTAAACCTCCACAATTCTGGTTCATCCTTGGGAGCAGTTTCCAAACGCCTGACGGAACCACGTTCATCTGTACAAAAAATAGTAAGTAAGTATAAACACCATGGGACCACGCAGCCATGATACCGCTCAGTTCTGTCTCCTCGAGATTAACGTACTTTGGTGTGACAAGTGCAAATCAATCCCAGAACAACAGCAAAGGACCTTGTGAAGATGCTGGAGGAAACGGGTACAAATGTATCTATATCCACAGTAAAACGAGTCCTATATCGACATAACCTGAAAGGCCGCTCAGCAAGGAAGAAGCCACTGCTCCAAAACTGCCATAAAAAAGCCAGACTATGGTTTGCAACTGCACATGGGGACAAAGTTTGTACTTTTTGGAGAAATGTCCTCTGGTCTAGAACTGTTTTGCCATAACGACCATCGTTATGTTTGGATGAAAAGGGGGAGGCTTGCAAGCCAAAGAACACCATCACAACCGTGAAGCACGGTGGTGGCAGCATCATGTTGTGGGGGTTGCTTTGCTGCAGGAGGGACTGGTGCTCTTCACAAAATAGATGGCATCATGAGGTAGGAAAATGATGTGGATATATTGAAGCAACATCTCAAGACATCAGTCAGGAAGTTAAAACTTGGTCGCAAATGGGTCTTCCAAATGGACAATGACCCCAAGCATACTTCCAAAGTTGTAGTAACATGGCTTAAGGACAACAAAGTCAAGTTATTGGAGTGGCCATCACAAAGCCCTGACCTCAATCCCATAGAAAATCTGTGGGCAGAACTGAAAAAGCGTGTGCGAGCAAGGAGGCCTACAAACCTGACTCAGTTACACCAGCTCTGTCAGGAGGAATGGGCCAATATTCACCCAACATATTTTGGGAAGCTTGAAGGCTACAAGAAACGTTTGACCCAAGTTAAACAATTTAAAGGCAATGCTACCAAATACTAATTGAGTGTATGTAAACTTCTGACCCACCGGGAATGTGATGAAAAATAAAAGCTGAAATAAATTATTCTCTACTATTATTCTGACATTTCACATTCTTAAAACAAAGTGGTGATCCTAAGACAGGGACATTTTCCTAGGATTAAATGTCAGGAATTGTGAAAAACGGAGTTTAAATGTATTTGGCTAAGGTGTATGTAAACTTCCGACTTCAACTGCATTTTGTGGGTATGCAATGTTTGAGGCCCCAGAGAAAGATGGTCTGTGTTTGACAATGGCACGGATGGGGGGTTTGTGATGAAACGGATGCGATTTATCACAGGATGTGACTTCCTGTGTAATTTTGTTTCTTAACCTCCCCTCCACTCTGCTCTCCTTGTGTTTAGGGGCTTTCTGGACGGATGCAAAGCCTTGCCAGAATTGTCTTTGGTTTGGAATAAGGGTCTTTGCTGCCTACAAAGAGAAAGATGATCAGATGGTCTCCCTTTCTTCCTAAAGAACAGGAAATGTCTCAAATCTCCCGCATTGTTAGCTGTTCATGCGGCATCTTCCCTATCGTGTTGCCGTGACTCACAAATCAAGGTAGCACATCGATTGAGTCGTGACTGAAGCAGCCTTGTCCATTGATCAGAACCCTTCACAACCACAGAGAGAGAGATGGCCTGACTGAGCCAGGCAATAGCCCCGCTCTGCTCTAATCTATCATACAGGAAGTAGTTAGGGTAAGTAGCAACCCTGGCCTGCCCAGAGCTTTCCGGTTACAGTAGCAAGATCCTGCTGGGATTTAGTCTCCATATGCCCCCCCCCCCCCCCCACACACCCACTTTGCGGCCGCCACCACCCCCAAGAGGTGGTGGTCTACTCCCACAATCACAAAAATTTTGCACTACCACCACCTTGTCAAAAGCTACACTACGAATTGTGTTGAATTCCCCATATCGAGCCTAAATCTAAATGCAAAATGTTTCCAAAGATGGCAGAGATCTAGAACTGTTTCCTTCTCTCCCTCCCTTAAGCTAGCTAATTGCCGGTTCTTGGACCGTTCTGCTTGCTGTTTAAAAGTCCAGCTACTTTCTCAATAAGCTGTAGTAGTACAGTTAGCTGTGTACACTCCTGTATTTATTGTTTTTTGTGTAATTATTGTCATGTGTTCAATGTGTTTTTTTTCTACGTGCTAAAAAATGAATTGCTCCCCCGGGGATAATAGACTACTTTTAATTATATTTGGCATCTCAAAAATGCAGTGGAAAGGCTTTTCATGGCTCCTCCTTTTGGAATCTGATACTGTTGTTTTTGTTGTCCCCGACCTCTGTCCTCTCCCAGTGCTGCCTGGTGGCTTGGCTGTCTTCTGTCCTTACGCCCAAGGAGGAAGCTGTCTGCAGGCCACATTGTCGGAGAAACACCAAGCACCTGTGGGTCAATGGAGTAAACTGATATTGTTATTGTTTTGGTGCCTAGCCTACGTTCCATTCCAAAACCCTGTCTCCTCCCCCTCTATCCTCATTTAATCTCAATTACTGATCAAACAACTGGCTAAGCATTAAAGCGGCAATCCACAGTTGAAACAATAACACAGCAGCCACCCCACCACTGTTTTGGTAAAACGCTGCGAGATTGGGCTGGAGGAACAACTTTCAAATTCATGGACTAGCTATGTACTTACCATCTGCCTATTCCCTGTCCCTCTTATTTGGGTGAGGTGTGGTAAGGAGCAGTCACTGGTTTACCTGGGTAGCCAAACGAGCCATCCCACTCAGCTGTTCCCTTCTGTCAGGGAACCCTTTTGTTATGCTAGCAACTCCTTAGCATTTTAACACCTGGAAACCTAGGGCCTATTGGAATGAGCTAGGCCTACTTTCGAGATGGCGGCCTAGGCTATGGGGGTTTTGATACTTTTGCAAAGCCGGGTGTGAGCGACGCAAGGTTATGGTTTCTCTGAAAATTACACTGGTCAGAGATTGGGGGGGACATCACATTAGCATGATGGATTGTCCGTGAGTATGGCAGATCTCCCATCGCCGATGCCCTGAGGGATGTAGGGATGCCTTCTCTCTCGCTCTACTACGTTTATCCTGGGCTAGAAAACTGTGGGGCCTGACTCTGAACCCAGCAGGGTAATTGTGTAAAGCTGTTTTCAGGGTGATGCACCCCCATTGTTTTGCTGTGTTTGGATTATGACACCAATGGACACAAACTATCAGTCTCGGAGGAGTGAGTGAGCCTCTCGTTTGTTATCTAATAACCCCCACAGCAGCAGAGCTCTCCATCGCCCACATCTCTCTGATACAGGCCTGACTGTCCTAGGGGTCATGGTCAGTAGGTAAGGCCAGACCTCTCCCCTTATGGACCTCCAGGGATTCTGAAGTTGGACACCTCTCTCTGTCTATTTCTGTCTTTCTTTCTCTCGCTGTGTGTCTCTTGCTGTGTGTCTCTCTCGCTGTGTATTTCTGTCTATCTTTCTCTCTCGCTGTCTCTCTCTCGCTGTGTGTCTCTCTCTCGCTGTGTCTCGCTCTCTCAATTCAATTCGCTTTATTGGCATGACGTAGCAATGTCCATATTGCCAAAGCTTACTTTGGATATTTACAATATCAAAATAATAAGAATCAAAATTGTTAACCGAGGAACAGTAACAACAATAACCAAGGGTCAAAATAACCATACATATAACAATAAGCATACAGTAGAGGACATGTGTAGGTTGATTGGTCTGTCAGACACTGTCCCTCATATTATGTCAGGCAGCAATGTAGCGCACTGCCAACCCACAGCTCACTGCGTCCTCCCCCAACAGGACGGGTAGCCTACTCTCATCAGAGGTCTTTGAAACCTTGAATAAGGGTTTCAAATTTGGGGAAATTACACTCTAATTGTTTGAAATTTTGTCAGGTAATGCAGCTCTGTAGTGGTTGCACAGCCTTTCCTCTACAGGGAGCCAGGTTTTCCTGTGTCTACCCTTCTCAATGGCAAGACTGTGCTCACTGAGCCTGTGCTTTGTCAAGGTTTTTCTAAGGTTTTGATCAATAACTATGGTAAAATAGTTAGCCACGGTGTACTGTCGATTTTAGGGCCAGATAGCACTGCATTTTGCTTTGCTTGTGTTTCCCAATAAGCAATGTAGTTTTGTTTTTGACTTTTATTTAACTAGGCAAGTCAGTTAAGAACAAATTCTTATTTTCAATGACGGCCTAGGAATAGTGGGTTCTGCCCCTGAACAGCCGTGTTCAGGGGCAGAACGACAGATGTTTATCTTGTCAGCTCTGGGATTCGATCTTGCAAATTTTCTGTTACCAGTCCAACACTCTAACCACTAGGCTACCTGCCGCCTAAACCCTGTTGTAATTTGGTTTATTCTGATTTATTTTGATTGGATGTTCTGGATCTCTCTCTCTCGCTGTGTCTCTCTCTCTCTCTCTCTCTCTCTCTCTCCTTCTCTCTCTCTCTTCTCTCTCTCTCTCCTCTCTCGCTGTGTCTCTCTCTCTCTCCTCGCTGTGTCTCTCTCTCTCTCTCGCTGTGTCTCGCTGTGTCTCGCTGTTGTCTCGCTGTGTCTCGCTGTGTCTCGCTGTTGTCTCTCCTCTCTTCTCGCTCTCTCTCGCTCTCTCTCGCTCTCTCTCGCTCTCTCTCGCTCTCTCGTCTCTCTCTCGCTCTCTCTCTCGCTCTCTCGCTCTCTCTTCTCGCTTCTCTCTCGCTCTCGCTGTGTGTCTCGCTGTGTTGTCTCTCTCTCGCTTGTGTGTCTCGCTGTGTGTCTCTCTCCTTCGCTGGTTGCTCGCTGTGTCTCTCTCTCTCTGTGTCTCTCTCGCTGTCGCTCTCTCTCTCTCTCGCTGTCGCTGTCGCTCTCTCTCGCTGTCTCTCTCTCTCGCTGTGTGTCTCGCTGTCTCTCTCTCTCGCTGTGTGTCTCGCTGTCTCTCTCGCTCTCGCTGTGTGTGTCTCTCTCTCTCTCGCTCTCTCTCTGTCTTCAGGGAATTAATGGTCATGGGATGTCCCTCAGGCTATGGCAATCATATACTGTACATATACTGGCAGTAATGTTTGTGGTGTCTCCCTTACCCAGAATAATTCCCAGCTTTGTCATTAGTAAATGAACAGAAGTTGGGAATTGATTGGGATATTTGGGAGGATTTCTCACAGTAGAGGAAAAAGTGCATTTCTGTCTCCACCTCTGTCGTGCAGTGACCCCATAGACACTCCTCTTTGGGTAGACATTTCTTTCTGGGTTTCCCTTTTTTTAGAGCCAATTAGTGGTCTGAGCCTGTACATGGTCAGAATCTATCTCTGTGTTGTGTCTCTGAGAGAGTAGAGATATTCTGTTCATTTGTATTCTCTTTTGAGGGAAAAATAGCAATTTAGGTTTTTGTTTCATTTTCTCATTCTGTAACATGCATTATTTGGTACTTTTGGATATTTAGGATATATCTGCAGAAATCTGTATGTAGATTTTATGTATTTTTTCTCCCAATGCTTATAATCGTAATTACCAATTGGACCTCTTGGTCCGTCTCTGTCTCTCCCTATTTCTCTCTTGGTCTGTGTTTCTCTCACTCTCAGCTCTAACCCTAGCTCTGAGCTTATCCTGGGACTCAGGTAGCTCATGGGTCTTCTACACTGATTCTCCCTCACCATAACACACAGTGCATCTTTGGGGAAAGCCTGGGTGAGCCTGCGAGGGAAATCCACCATGATACTCCTAGCTCCACCTCTAATCCACAAGCTGCTGCCTGGCTGAATGCTGAGCATGGGCTCTGTGCTAGCATCTAGTAGCATCAGGAGCATGCTTAACCATGTACAGTAGCTAGGGCCTTTAACTGGAACGTGTCTGTCTGTCCTCCTGACCTGGTCCTGTTGAGCAGGTTCTTTTAGCAGGTGTCCCAGAGGAAGGGTTAGTGTGCCTGGCAATAAGATCATCAAGATTAACTATCCAATAACCTGTCTTTTCTGTCTGGATGCCTGTGTCTTCAGAATGTATTCACACCTCTTGACTTTCTCCACATTTTGTTGTGTTTACAAGGTGGGATTAAAATTGATTTGTCTTCTTTTTTTTTTGTCAACGATCTACACGAAATACTCTGTCAAAGTGCTAACATTTGTAAAAACCCCTGAGTCAATACATGTTAGAATCACCCTTGGCAGCGATTTGTCTCTACGAGCTTTCCATACCTGGATTGTGCCCATTATTCTTTCAAGAATTATTCAAGCTTTGCCAAATTGGTTGTTGTTTATTGCTAGACAAACATTTTCATGTATTGCCATAGATTTTTAAGCAGATTTAAGTCAAAACTGTAACTCGGCCATTCGGGAACCTTCACTGTCTTCTTGGTAAACAACTCCAGTGTAGATTTGGCCTTGTTTTTTATGTTATTGTCCTGCTGAAAGGTGAATTAATCTGCGTGTCTGGTGGAAAGCAGACTGAACCAGGATTTCCTCTAGGAGTTTGCCTGTGCTTAGCTCCATTCAGTAGATTTCTTTTTTTATCCTGAAAAGGACTGAGAAGTTGCATGATTACAGGCATGCCCATAACATGATGCTAGCAACCCCTATGCTTGAAAATATGGAGAGTGGTACTCAGTAATGTGTTGTATTGGATTTGCCCCAAACAACACTTTGTATTCAGGATAATCTTTTTAGTGCCTTTTTGAAAACATGACGCAAGTTTTGGAATATTTGTATTCTGTACAGGCTTCCTTGTGAACAAACTATAATTACACGGTATGCTGAAACTTTGGTGCTTTTCTATACAAAAAAACCCGGTTTGGTGCCAGAATTTGTGTTACGTTTGGTACTTCTGTCAACTGTCTCACGTGATTGACAGGATCAAGTCTGTCTGTCTATCAGTGCAGCCCCATTTATAGCACATAGAGCCTTCTCCACTTAATTCATTGCTAGAGCTGTCTGGGCTGCATTAGCTCCCCAGTCCCCACTCATGCTGCACAGAAGTTAACACACTTGAATAATATAACACTGCATGTAGAAATGTCGAAACTGTTCCTTACTCTTCGCAAAACAATGTCCATACAGGCTAGAACACTTTTTTTCCCAATGCAAGACGATACCGGTAGCTTCCAGCTTTAATTGTAGGGTAAGTTTCCTTGCTAGTTTACAGATGAATTCACTACCCTTGTACTTATTGCAAAATATGCTGAATTTAAAGCTGATTGTCACCAAAAATATTATTAATTAACTTAGTCTCCCTCGCCATCAAACTCATTCACTTCTTCGTCTTCCTTTGCCTCCCATCTGGTTTACACTAGATTCCATGTTCATGGCTAGAAGGAAACCACATTTTGTCAAATGAATGTCAGATTTGACTTTCCGAAGCAGGAGAATAGGAGAATTTACACAGCAGGTTAGGACAATTAGGTTAAGGTTAGGAAAGGGGTTAGAGTTAGCTAAAATGCAAAAATAAAAAAGCTGGATCCCGTATAGCCATGATCAGATAAAGCATTGGCAACTTCAGCTTCTGAGAAAAGTGATACAAAGGCTATACCATATATTTCATGTTACTGCATGATACACTATTACAGAACACTCTGATTGGCTATTGGCAACTCTGGCCTGCTCTTCAGAAGTGTAATTCTAAGTTCACCCCAGGTTAAAATAGAGACACATTTAGAAATAAGGTTTGAATGTTGTACAGCATTAGTACAAAGGAAACTCCAGAGGGAGATGGAAAGGATAGATCTGTTCCAGTCATCAGCTGATGTTTGTTGTTTATTGTATGTGTTGTTGATGTACTCCGGCTTTCTAGGAATACTTAAAAATGCATCCTTCCTTCATTGAGGGAAGATCTATACGAGACACTATAAATCTACAGCCCTACTTTGTTCAAAATATTCCAGGTTGCTAAATCTTAGACCAGGGTTTCCCAAACTCTATCCTCAGGACCCCAAGGGGTGCACGTTTTGGTTTTTCCCCTAGCACTACACAGCTGATTCAAATAATAATCTAATCATCAAGCTTTGATCATTTGAATCAGCTGTGTAGTGCTAGGGGGAAAAACAAAACGTGCACCCCTTGGGGTCCTGAGGACCGAGCTCAGGATATGCTGTCTTAGTTTTCCATCTTGAGTGGTGACGAATGTGTACAAAGTGTTGCTCAGTTTTATCAGAACTCCTCAGTCAATATCTAAAGATCTCTCCTAGTCTTACCATAACAAGTTTCCCTGCGTGCTTTGCGCCAATCTTTTCACCAAAGCCTTTCCTGATGTACATGGATATTTACAAAATAGCTCTGGATTGTGCGTCCCCAGGCTGTTGAACGCAATCTATCACAGTAGCATCTCACACTGCAACACCATGTAATGAAATGTTACATGCATGCCACAGTTTGTCACCACTTCTTAACATTTAAATCACAAATAATTTTTTGTGTTTCTGTTAAAACTATAAGGAAGATTGATGAAGTTCCATGTGAATTCACAATGCAGAATGTAATCATATTTCAGTATGACTGCTAGGGGGAAATGAAGTTCAATCTACTGCAGTTGAGTGGCCACTTGCTGTTGTGTGTCTGATAGTGATCATTTGAGGGAAAGTGTTTGGGCTAAAATAAACATTGAGGCGATGCACACTTGCTGTCCAAATTGCCACAAGCATGCTAGTAGATACCATAGACTTCCAGTCATTGCACTAACGCTCGTTAGCATTGGCTTGCGAAACTAGCTTTTCATTTCTATGATATAGCCTACAGTAGCCAATATGTGGCGTTCAATGCAGGCCTACATTGCATGAAACTTTTAATAACATTTTTACATTATGAATGGCTTGGCGTTAATGAATGATTTAATGATCAAGCCATGGGCCAAATAGGTGACTAAACTGTATTGTGCTGTATGATGCAAGAAACCACTTTACAAAATAAAAGTAATTATTACCATAAAGAGAATTAGACAATATAGGCTACCCCTCTGCCTATTGGCTTATTTGCACATTTCAACACATTGTCTCAAAATACAACACTACCCATTTAAGACATGAAGCTTTTTACCTGACTGTCTTTTCAAAGACAGCTTGAAATGTAGCCTTCACCTTTTGTTCTCTTGTAGGAAGCAGTGACTCCCCATTGCTGACCTATACTTAGTGATTTATTAGCCCAGTTATAGCTAACTAGCAAAGAATATCAACCAATGTGTTTATCTGAAAAGTCTCTCGTGGGCTACCCCATCCAATAGAATTAGACTCCTTTGAGCTCTGCCTAAAACAAAATCACATTCTCAATTTTGCCAAGTTAGATCAGTTTTGGTTTGTTGCATTGACAAGGGACTGATATAATGTTGATTTATACAGTGCAAACTAATGGGGTGAACTCGGTGAAGTTCAAACTCTTGCGTCTCTGCGAGGCCTTGCATTTCTGAGGCAACCTGGAACATATCCCAGTCCGCGTGATCAAAACAATCTTGAAGCATAGATTCCAAATGGTCAGACCAATGTTGAACAGTCCATACCACGGGAGATTCCTGTTTTAAGTTTCTGCGTATAGGTGGGGAGGAGAAGAATGAAGGGGTGATCTGATTTGCTGAAGGGAGGGCATGGGGGGAGGGCCTTGTATCTGTCCCTGAGGGAGAGTTGCAATAATCCAGGGCCTGTGTTGCGTGAATAGCAGAGATAGCATTTCGGTAGCGTTTACCTCAGATTTTCTTGATTAAAGTCCCTAGCTACAATAAATGTCGCCTCGAGATATGCTGTTTCCAGTTTGCACATAGTCCAGTGTAGAGGTCGACCGATTATGATTTTTCAACGCCGATACCGATTTTATTGGAGGACCCAAAAAGCCGATACCGATTTAATTGGCCGATTTAAAAAAAAAAAAAAAAAATAATAATAATAATAATTTAAAAAAAAAWATTAATAATAATAATAATAAATATATATAATAATAATAATAATTAAAAAAAATAATTTATGACAATTACAACAATACTGAATGAACACTTATTTTAACTTAATATAATACATCAATAAAATCAATTTAGCCTCAAATAATGAAACATGTTCAATTTGGTTTAAATAATGCAAAAACAAAGTGTTGGAGAAGAAAGTAAAAGTGCAATATGTGCCATGTAAGAAAGCTAACGTTTAAGTTCCTTGCTCAGAACATGAGAACATATGTTAAAAGGAACCACCAGCTTTCATGAGTCTTCAATATTCCCAGGTAAGAAGTTTTAGGTTGTAGTTATTATAGGACTATTTCTCTCTATACCATTTGTATTTCATATACCTTTGACTATTTGATGTTCTTATAGGCACTTTAGTATTGCCAGTGTAACAGTATAGCTTCCGTCCCTCTCCTCGCCGCTACCTGGACTCGAATCAGGAACACATCGACAACAGCCACCCTCGAAGCAGCGTTACCCATGCAGAGCAAGGGGAACAACTACTCCAAGTCTCAGAGCGAGTGACGTTTGAAACGCTATTAGCTAGCCATTTCACATCGGTTACACCAGCCTAATCTCGGGAGTTGATAGGCTTGAAGTCATTAACAGCGCAATGCTTGAAGCACAGCGAAGAGCTGCTGGCAAAACGCAGGAAAGTGCTGTTTGAATGAATGCTTACGAGCCTACTGGTGCCTACCATCGCTCAGTCAGACTGCTCTATCAAATCATAGACTTAATTATAACATAACACACAGAAATACTAGCCTTAGGTCATTAATATGGTCGAATCCGGAAACTATCATCTCGAAAACAAAACGTTTCTTTCAGTGAAATACGGAACCGTTCCGTATTTTATCTAACGGGTGGCATCCATAAGTCTAAATATTCCTGTTACATTGCACAACCTTCAATGTTATGTCATAATTACGTAAAATTCTGGCAAATTAGGCAGCCCAAACTGTTGCATATACACTGACTCTGCGTGCAATTAATGCAAGAGAAGTGACACAATTTCACCTGGTTAATATTGCCTGCTAACCTGGATTTCTTTTAGCTAAATATGCAGGTTTAAAAATATATACTTCTGTGTCTTGATTTTAAGAAAGGCATTGATGTTCATGGTTAGGTACACGTTGGAGCAACAACAGTCCTTTTTCGCGAATGGGCACCGCATCGATTATATGCAACGCAGGACACGCTAGATAAACTAGTAATATCATCAACCATGTGTAGTTATAACTAGTGATTATGATTGTTTTTTATAAGATAAGTTTAATGCTAGCTAGCAACTTACCTTAGCTTCTTACTGCATTCACGTAACAGGCAGGCTCCTCGTGAGGCAGGTGGTTAGAGCGTTGGACTAGTTAACCGTAAGGTTGCAAGATTGAATCCCTGAGCTGACAAGGTAAAAATCTGTCCTTCTGCCCCTGAACAAGGCAGTTAACCCACCGTTCTTAGGCCGTCATTGAAAATAAGAATGTTCTTAACTGACTTGCCTAGTTAAATAAAGGTGTAAAAAAATATCCCGATTGTTATGAAAACTTGAAATCGGGCCATTCCGATTTAATTGGTCGACCTCTAGTCCAGTGTAGCTTGTCACTTTTTTACAATAGTTTGACCGCTTACTGTTCCGAGCAGACAATCAGTACTTGAGCATGTTTCCAAAGCACCAATCGCTACGTTGTAACATTGTCAGCTAAAAGCACAGCAGACCTACAGAGCTGGCTGTTTGCAGCTGTCACTTGTCTTTCTGTCATTTTTCCAACTTAACGACGATGACATGCGGAGTGCTTTATAAACTCAGCAAAAAAAGAAACTGAGGACCCTGTCTTTCAAAGATAATTTGTAAAAATCCAATTAACTTCACAGATCTTGATTGTAAAGGGTTTAAACACCGTTTCCCATGCTTGTTCAATGAACCATAAACAATTAATGAACATGCACCTGTGGAACGGTCATTAAGACACTAACAGCTTACAGATGGTAGGCAATTAAGGTCACAGTTATGAAAACTTAGGACACTAAAGAAGCCTTTCTACTGACTCTGAAAAACACCAAAAGAAAGATGCCCAAGGTCCCTTCTCATCTGCGTGAACGTGCATTAGGCATGCTGCAAGGAGGCATGAGGACTGCAGATGTGGCCAGGGCAATAAATTGCAATGTCCGTACTGTGAGACGCCTAAGACAGCGCTACACGGACAGCTGATCGTCCTCGCAGTGGCAGAGCATGTGTAACACCTGCACAGGATCGGTACATCCGAACATCACACCTGCGGGACAGGTACAGGATGGCAACAACAACTGCCCGAGTTACACCAGGAACGCACAATCCCTCCGTCAGTGCTCAGACTGTCTGCAATAGGCTGAGAGAGGCTGGACTGAGGGCTTGCAGGCCTGTTGTAAGGCAGGTCCTCACCAGACATCACTGGCAACATCGCCTATGGGCACAAACCCACTGTCGCTGGACCAGACAGGACTCGCAAAAACTGCTCTTCACTGACGAGTCGCGGTTTTGTCTCACCAGGGGTGGTAGTCAAATTCGCGTTTATCGGCGAAGGAATGAGCGTTACACCGAGGCCTGTACTCTGGAGCGGGATCGATTTGGAAGTGGAGGGTCCGTCATGGTCTGGGTCAGTGTGGCACAGCATCATCGGACTGAGCTTGTTGTCATTGCAGGCAATCTCAATGCTGTGCGTTACAGGGAAGACATTCTACTCCCTCATGTGGTACCCTTTCTGCAGGCTCATCCTGACGTGACCCTCCAGCATGACAATGCCACCAGCCATACTGCTCGTTCAATGCGTGATTTCCTCCGAAACAGGAATGTCAGTGTTCTGCCATGGCCAGAGAAGAGCCCAGATCTCAATCCCATTGAGCACGTCTGGGACCTGTTGGATCGGAGGGTGAGGGCTAGGGCCATTCCCCCCCCCAGAAATGTCCGGGAACTTGCAGGTGCCTTGGTGAGAGAGTGGGGTAACATCTCACAGCAAGAACTGGCAAATCTGGTGCAGTCCATGAGGAGGAGATGCACTGCAGTACTTAATGCAGCTGGTGGCCACCCTATTCCATTTCTGTTAGTCACATGTCTGTGGAACTTGTTCAGTTTATGTCTCCAGTTGAATCTTATGTTCATACAAATATTTACACGTTAAGTTTGCTGAAAATAAATGCAGTTGACAGTGAGAGGGCGTTTCTTTTTTTGCTGAGTTTATCTAGGGACTTATGAAATCCATACGTTTTTCCAAATTACGTAGTTTTTTCCCCCCAAATTCAGTTTTTTCCATTTTAATTTTGTGTTTTATTTATGAATAAAATGTCAACAATTTAATAAGATATAACAGTATATTTGTAATGATGCAACACAACATTGCACTTTTTTTATCAAGGCAAGTGCTTCAATACAGTTTCATTATAAATGAAAAAAGTAATGCAAGAATCTAGGCAACAATGCAGCAAGCAATATGCAAAACCTAGAGTTATACTTATGTAAAAAAAAATCAAGTATTGTAAAATAGTGCTTCACATAAGTGCTTCATTATAAATAACAAAGATTCATGCAAGAATCTAGGCAATAATGCAGCAATAGGCAAAACCTATGGAACTACCTTATGTGCTCCTATGTCTGTCCATTGTAAATTTTCCATCTATCACAGACATCTCCATTGAAGTACATGATTGTCAGCCTCTTTGTGTTGAGCTCGGTGAGTGCCTCTCGTTTGTCTGTGAGTGGAGTCTTGTATTTGCTGAAACTCCTCTAACAGTTGACTGGGAAGTAGATGTAGGGCACTGCCACTTCTGCAACTCTTGGGAATCTTGCACTCAGGCCCCTCCAGTAATCGGCAAGCTCCAAAGCAGGTGAGGGCTCCCTGGACACACAGAGCTGATAGGCAATCCATTCTTCACTGAGCTCTGTTGATGGGCTTGCCATGGGTTTCAGTTGTGTGTAAGCTTCAATCTGCTTTTCGATGGCTGGAGCCTGCCTAGGATCAAACACCCTAGCCAGCTTGTAGTCCTCTCTGGCTGGGTGTGTGTCCCAGTGCTTTGAGAACGTTGAAGGCCAAGTGGAATGCATCATGGAGATGGTCAAGCAACTCCCTCCTCTCTCCAATCCCCATCTTTCTCAATAGCTCATCTGTCTTGGCACCATACCCATGTGTTTTTGCCTGTTCCATTCACTAGGTAAGAGCTCAGATCCTCCGTGACATTGTATGCAGACACTGCTGTGGGACGGTGGGTTCCTTCCAGGATTGACAGAGCTGTCATCAGTTTGGAGCAGCCCTCCGAGATGGTTAGCTTAACTGTGAGGGCATGCACCTTCTCTGTTTCCAGCTGGCTGAGGATGTTTGTGACTGCCTGGGATGATGACTTTTCTGCCAACAAAAACTTTCTGTACAAATGAACATCCTCAAACCAGCTATACCATCTGGAGCTCACTGCTTCAGGAGGGGCCTTGGCCTGCACAAACTCCATCATAATGAGGAAGCTCACCCATCTTCTCTTTCTGGCAGGCTTCTTGAAGAAGGCAGATCTCATCCATGTCACAAGTGATGCAACTTCAGAAGTATTTGTATTGCTGCCAGGTCTCACACCAGATTGATGACAGAGACAGGTTACATGGACACTGTTGGGCATCACTCCTTTCAGAACCTCCTTGTATGTCTTCATGCAGTAATAGGCATTATCTTTGACCACTGCCCAGGCGTCATTCAGGTTCAGATGGTTGCTGTGGAGGGAGGCTAGTACAGCTGGGAAAACATTGAGTAGTTGCATCTGTCCATGACAATGACATCCACCAGAAAGTACTGGTTTTCAACACCTGCAATGAAAGATAAGGAAAAACTTTACGTTTTAGCCTAAAATAATATTGTGACAAAATAAGTGTTATTTAAAGTGTAAACACAATATAGATACAGTGATAGTTGGCTAGAAGGAGAGGCAGACAGCTGCTGACATTATGCATCGCTATATTTCACCACGATAGCTCGTCGTTTGGAATATCACAATTTGCATGCGGACAATTCACATTGCAGAATGTAAATGTAGGCTATTGCAACGCTATATTAATAGGCTGTTAACTCACCAATGACTATGTTTAGAACGCTGCAGTCCCTTGCATCTGTTGTCTCGTCAACAACAACCGCAAACTTCTTCCCATAGACCTTCTGTAGAATGGCAGTCATATGTTGGTCGAAAACACAGGGCGGGTGAGTTTGACAGAGGCTACTCTCAATTTCAGACAACGCTCCTCCTTGTTTGCAATGCTTCACTAGAAACTGACATAGCTTTCTTAGCTTTTCTAAGGGGATGTCAGACTCGGCGCACACGGCCACAGTCCTGAATAAATCCTCGTCTTGAATCTGCTGATGCGTTAGTAATGGTTGTTTGAAGAGGCATGCTCTGGCTAACACGTTGCTATTCCTTCTTCACATGGGCTTTAGACTTTAAGAGGTCATCACACATATTTTTACGTGTCCAATCAATAGTATGTTGACAGAATTTGCAAAACAGCTTATCGCCTGACTCATAATAGTCCTTTAGGTATTGCTCTTCTCTGAATTTAGGGTCGAATTCTTTCGTTTTTGGGGGGGGGACTTGGCTGTCTCAGACGGCCTCTTCGACATGTTTCTCAAAGTGAAAGTCAAGTTGTGAGGTGACGTAAGTGTCCCACGCACGACCGACCCCCCCCCCCCCCCCCCTCATAACACTCCAATCGAAAACGTAATTATTTCTCTAGGCCTACTCGTCTAATTTTATAATTTAGGTTACTGCAATAATTAGGCCTACTTCAGATTTTTTTTTTTTTTTATATCTGCCAAATGATGGAAAATTCTGCAATATTCCACGTTTTACAGTTGATTCCATTTTTATTAACAAATTCCGCAAAGCCGTCCGCGTTTCCGTGTCACGGAGATAATTTGAAATATGTACACCTCCTAACGTTACAGCATTGTTGCTTTAGGCATTGGTTTAATTTAAATGTTTTCCTTTATGATGATCGGGACCTGTTTGTGGTAGTTTTGTGATAACTGCGCTTTTGGAAGAAAAAGTTTGGAAGAAAAAAAAAGTTATTCAGTTAGTTTTTTCTTAATATTGTCACAATTTCGTTAAAACGTTTAATCGTTAACACCCCTAGTCACCACCTCCCTATCAGCTTCCTCGTATCATGTAACTTTTGTGACATGAAAATCATAGCACTATTTAGGCTATAGATAGTATCAGCAACTAGGAGTACAATAAAAGACTGCTCTAAATGCCATACTACTACATGCCATGTACAGTTAAGCTAATGGAATGACTGTCTCTCAACTGGTCAATATTGACATTCTCTGTTCCCTACTTCTAGCTTGGCAGCTGCCAACATGTGACAGGATAATGTACTTCCCTCTATCCCACTCCTTTCTCACTTTCGCTCTCCCTCCCTCTCCTCTGTCATAAGGCTGGGCGTTATGGCCGATATACGGTATCTTATTACGTTTTCTCTAAACAAGCTTTGTTGCACAATTTAAAGGTCAATTCACTGCATTTACCTAGGCTAAATATAAGCCTACAACCGCAAGACCCACTAATAATGTAATTATTTTATCAAAATAGTTTAACCTGCTTTTTTGCAATAATTACTGATCTGGCTTTCAGTCTGTCTATGAAAAATGCCATTTTGTTACAGATTTAACCAGAACAATGCACATCCACTAATAATGACCAACTTGTTGTAGCAGGCATTATAGAACATTAACACAGGTCTCATAAACAATCATTCATGCTCAAGCCCACGTGCTAGTGAGTAGCCAGCTGATCTTTATATTTCAAGTCAAGCCAACTTGAGTCTATTTACTTGCTGACAAGGTAGAACAGTTGAACTAGTCTCAATATACCATACATTTTGAATAGTCTCCAAACTGTTTGAACAGCATAGCCTGTTCACTTTAAGATATTGAAACCAAGTGTCCTACCTGAGTAAGATTATTTCATTTAGTAGGGTCTGCTCTGTTCATTTTTTTGAGTTGAGACATAACCTTTCTAACAGTACCCTTTTTAAGTTCTCGTATATTGCAGTAAAATAATAGCGTTTCAGTGTCCATATGACCAATTCTGTTTGTTCTTGTGTGGATAGGGTAAGAGCTTGTTGGTGTTTTAGAATCAGATTTGTAGAAAGAGTGCTGACTTCAGTACTGAGATCTGCTGAACTTCTCCATATTGCTTCACTGCTATCCCTGCTACAACAAAACCCATGTTTAGTTGCTTCATCTCTTTCTATCTTGGCTATGTTGTACTGTTATATTTAATTGCGGTATGTATTTGATATGCATGTTCTTGTGGTACATATTAAGGGCTCTCTTTTCAGCGTTAAGGTGGCGTTAGTGTCAAATTTAACGTTAGCGATTTCGTTATGTAAAATATAGCGCACTGGCATTTACCTGTAACATCAGCACGCTTGCACTCAGATGGCAGGGGTGGAAATATTTGATGCTTGTCCTTAACATGATCCAAAGTGCTAAATTTAGGCAGCGCTGGTAGGGATATTTAAGACCAACCAAAAGCTGGTTTTAGCAGAAATGCAGTTGGTTATGGCATGAATGTTGATGGCAGAAATGCAGCCTATCCAGCCGTGATGCACACTGCCCATCAAATTGTATGTCACGTGTTGAATACAGCAGGCGTAGACCTTACAGTGAAATGCTTACTTACGAGTCCCTAACCAACAAAAGCTGTTTAGAAGCCTCTTGGACCTCCGGTACCGCTTGCTGTGGGGTTGCAGAGAGAACAGTCTATGACTAGGTTGGCTGGAGTCTTTGACAATTTTTAGGGCCTTCCTCTGACACCATTCGCCATTCGGGCCATTCACATTACCCTCTGTAGTGCCTTGTGATCGGAGGCTGAGCAGTTGCCATACCAGGCAGTGATGCAAACAGTCAGGATGCTCTCTGGTGCACCTGTAGAACCTTTTGAGGATCTGAGGACCCATGCCAAATCTTTTCAGTATCCTGAGGGGGAATAGGTTTTGTTGTGCCCTCTTCATGACTGTCTTGGTGTGCTTGGACCATGTTAGTTTGTTGGTGATGTGGACACCAAGGAACTTGAAACTCTCCAACCTGTTCCACTGCAGCCCCGTCAATGAGAATGGGGTGTGCTCAGTCCTCTTTTTCCTGTAGTCCCACAATCATCTCCTTTGTTTGATCACGTTGAGAGAGAGGTTGTTGTCCTGGCACCACACGGCAAGGTCTCTGACCACCTCCCTATAGGCTGTCTCATCGTTGTCAGTGATCAGGCCTACCACTGTTGTCATCTGCAAACTTAATGATGGTGTTGGAGTCGTGCCTGGCCGTGCAGTCATGAGTGAACAGGGAGTGCAGAAGAGGACTGAGCACGCACCCCTGAGGGCCCCTGTGTTGAGGATGAGCATGGCGGGTCTGTTGTTACCTACCCTTACCACTTGGGGGCGGCCCGTCAGCAAGTCCAGGATCCAGTTGCAGAGGGAGGTATTTAGTCCCAGAGTCCTTAGCTTATTGATGCGCTTTGAGGGAACTATAGTGTTGAACGCTGAGCTGTAGTAAATGAATAGCATTCTCACATAGGTGTTCCTTTTTGTCCAGGTGAAAAGGGCAGTGTGGAGTGCAATAGAGATTTCATCATCGGTGGATCTGTTGGGCGGTATGCAAATTGGAGCTGGTCTAGGATATCTGGGTTGATGGTGTTGATGTGAGCCATGACCAGCCTTTCAAAGCACTTCATGGCTACAGACGTGAGTGTACGGGTCGGTAGTCATTTAGGCAGGTTACCTTAGTGTTCTTGGGCACAGGCACTATGATGGTCTGCTTAAAACATGTTGGTATTACAGACTCAGACAGGGAGAGGTTGAAAATGTCAGTTAACCTCTAACGAGCCTCTACCCGGGTCCGGGATCACCCCCCACCCCCCACACACTGATTAGCATAGCTAGCATAGCTTCACAAGTAGATAGTAGCATCTAAATATCATTAATCACAAGTCCAAGACACCAGATGAAAGATACAGATCTTGTGATAAAGCACCATTTCAGATTTTTAAAATGTTTACAGGGAAGACAAAATATGTAAATCTATTAGCTAAACACGTTAGCAAAATACACCACTTTTCTAACTCCATCAGTTTCTTACTCCATCAGGTGCTATCACCAATTCGGCTAAACTAAGATATTGATAGCCACTAACCAAGAAAAAACCTCTTCAGATGACAGTCTGATAACATATTCATGGTATAGGATAGTTTTTGTTAGAAAAAAGTGCATATTTCAGGTAGAAATCACAGTTCTACATTGCAGCTGCAATCTGAAATAGCGTTGGAAGCAGCCGGAATAATTACAGAGACCGACGTCATTACCAAAAGAATCATCCTAAAACTTCAGAAAAATAGACAGCCTACAGCAATCGAAAGCACAGATCTTTGAATCCAGAGAATATTTCAGATTTTCTAAGTGTTTTCAGCGAAAACACAATATAGCATTATATGGCGTACCACAATAGCCAGAATACAACCGCATTTACCAGCTGTAAATGTTAGCATCGTAACAACCCAACAAAAGATATATAATTTGACTAACCTTGATATACTTAATCAGATGACAGACCTGTAACATCATATTACACAATGCATATAGCTTTTGTTCGAAAATGTGCATATTTAGCAGCATAAATCGTGGTTATACTATGTAATCACTACAAACATTGCATGTATTCTGGCCGGCGCCATTTTGGATTAGCGCCTATTCTTATAAAAATACTATTCATAAACTTGACTAAAAAATATAATGTGGACAACAATCGAAAGATAAATTAGTTCTTAATGCAATCGCTATGTTAGATTTTTAAATTTAACGTTACTAGACATATAGTGTGCGTTGCAGCCAGACCAGTGCCTGCAAAAGTGGCGCGCAAACACTATGACTTTTTTCACATAAATACGTAATAACATCATAAATAGTTCCTACTTTTGGACGAGCTTCCATCAGTATCTTGGGCAATGTGTCTTTTCTTCAAAAGAATAGTTGCTTTGTTGTAAAACGTCCTCTTCACCTTTGGAACTAGCGCTACCATTAGCTAGTCGCACACACATGTCCAAATCCTCAAACTAGATACAAAGGAAATTCAGAAAAATAGCACTATACTCGCATAAACTGATATAAATCGGTTTCAAATAACATCGTTATGATGTTTTCTAACACCTATATTAATTAAATTACAGACGGATACATCTCTGGTCGATAACTGAGCGTTCCAAAATTTCATCCTGACTTCTTGCCAGGCGCCATGACGAACGAGACAAAGAAAGGTACTCTCGTTCCATCCGGCTTTTACCTCGGACAGCTACGTAGACAGACCATTCCACTTCTCATTGGTTACTGACATCCAGGGGAAGGCGGGTGCAGTTCAATTCCAGCCATAGGATATACACAGGCTTTAAAACTGAACCCAGATCAGAGGATAATTCTCAGACCTTCGCAAGTCATGTCAGGATTTTTGCTGTAGAGGGAGTTCTGGGTCACCCACAGACTATATTCAAACGGTTTTAGAAACTAGACAGTGTTTTTATCCAATATTAGTAAGGATATGCATATTGTACGATCAAGAATTGAGCAATAGGCCGTTTAATTTGGAGACCAAAAAATGCTAATGCGGAACAGCACCCCCTATAGTTGCAAGAAGTTAAGACACTTGCCAGTTGGTCAGCGCATGCTTCGCAGTACATGTCCTGGTAATCCATCTGGCCCTGCGGCCTTGTGAATGTTGACCTGTTTTAAGGTCTTACTCACATCGGCTGTGGAGAGAGTGATCACGTCTTCCGGAACTACAGGTGCTCTCATGCATGTTTCAGTGTTATTTTCCTCGAAGCAAGCATAGAAGTAGTTTAGCTCGTCTGGTAGGCTCGTGTCACTGGGCAGCTCTCGGCTGTGCTTCCCTTTGTAGCCTGTAATAGTTTGCAAGCCCTGCCACATTCAACGAGTGTCAGAGCCGGTGTAGTATGATTCAACCTTAGCCCTGTATTGACGCTTTGCCTGTTTGATGGTTCGTTGGAGGGCATAGCGGGATTTCTTAAAGCTTCCAGGTAAGAGTCCCGCTCCTTGAAAGCGACAGCTCTAGCCTTTAGCTCAGTGCGGATGTTGCCTGTAATCCATAGCTTTTGGTTGGGGTATGTACTAGAGGTCGACCGATTTTTTGATTTTTCAATACCGATTTATTGGAGGACAAAAAAAGCCGATACCGATTAATGGGCCGATTTTTTTATTTTAAAAAATATATATATATATATACACCATACACACACACACACATTTTGTAATAATGACAATTGCACAATACTGAATGAACACATGAACACTTTTATTTTAACTTAATATAAATACATAAATACACACACACGCACACAGCTCTGAAGTGACAATGATACTGAAGAGTCTGCTTAGGAGACAAATACTCTCAACTGTTTGATATAAATAGAGTTTAAGTTACCTGTGATGAATGTTGAAAACAAAAACTTTAATTTCTATATGCAGGAAATCCTATTTTAATAATGGGCATGGTAAGAATTGACAACCAAATGGCGAGTCATAATTCCCATGACACCTTCTAGCAAAATCTGAAAAGCGGTCCTTCATTTATTCCATAGGATATTTTTAGATTCACTTAAAATAAGGTCTGTTTCGTGTAGGCTTACATCACCGTGCCAATTTATAACTGTGTAGATATCCATAGGACAAGGTAACTCTGATCAATATTGGCTAAATATAAGCGAAGATACATTTTTTTGTAGCGTGGATTTATGAAAATATGTTGACAAACATTACCTTATCCTAGTGAGATTTACACGGGTATCAAAACGTCGAGGCGGTTTAAGCCTGCACGAAACACAGACCTTATTTGAAGTAGATCAAGACATTCTCTATGGAAGACATGAACGGTAAAATAAGAGGAACCCCTTTCAAATTCAGCCGCAAGTTATTACAGGAATTATAATGCGTCGACTATTTCTCTCTAAACATATACCTTTGACTAATCCGGAAACTATCACCTCGAAAACAAAACGTTTATTCCGTTCCGTATTTTATCTAACGGGTGGCATCCATGAGTCTAAATATTCCTGTTACATTGCACAACCTTCAATGTTGTCATAATTACGTAAAATTCTGGCAAATTAGTTCGCAAAGAGCCAGGCGGCCCCAACTGTTGCATATACCCTGACTCTGGGTGCAATGAACGCAAGAGAAATGACACAATTTCACCTGGTTAATATTGCCTGCTAACCTGGATTTCTTTTAGCTAAATATGCAGGTTTAAAAATATATACTTTTGTATTGATTTTAAGAAAGGCATTGATGTTTATGGTTAAGTACACATTGGAGCAATGACAGTCATTTGATTGATTTTTTATAAGATAAGTTTAATGCTAGCTAGCAACTTACCTTAGCTTACTGCATTTGCGTAACAGGCAGGCTCCTCGTGGAGTGCAATGTAATCAGGTGTTAGAGCATTGGACTAGTTAACTGTAAGGTTGCAAGATTGGATCCCCCGAGCTGACAAGGTTAAAAATCTGTCGTTCTGCCTTCCTAGGCCGTCATTGAAAATAAGAATGTGTTCTTAACTGACTTGCCTAGTTAAATAAAGATTAAATAAAGGTGTAAAAAAAAAAAAAAAAAGATTTCCGATTGTTATGAAAACTTGAAATCGGCCCTGATTTTTAATCGGTCGACCTCTAGTATGTACGTACGGTCACTGTGGGGACAACGTCATCGATGAAGCCAATGACTGATGTGGTGTACCCCTCAATGCCATCGATCATGGAACAAGATTTTGGTGCTTTTGGTGCCTGTATACTTCGTACTGTATTTAGAAATATAAAATTAGTTTTTTTCTCTTTTTTAAATTAGTTAAAAACAAGCATAGCCTCCCCTCTTAATGAAGACTGCTTTTCTTTTTGTCCTGCCCAATGTAGTCAAGTAGGCTAATCGAGACCATTGATAGTGATTCGCTCGTGAGACTGTTTGGAAATAAACTTAATCACCAAAGCTTTATTAAAATATAATTTTTGAGAAGAGCCAAACAGTGAGCTGACGTTACTTATTTTTTATCTATGTATTGAAGGCAGGCCTACATTATTTTAGCTATGCTTTGGACGTGCGTAAAAACCCCTCCATTATGAGTCCATACCCATCATGAAACAAAAGATAAGAACCTCGTATTTAGAAGTTATTTTCCTTTAACACTTGTTTGTTTTTCCGCTTCATATTTTTAAACCCATGCACTCCGTATGCTACCCTTACCCTAGGCCTACTATAACGAAGTCTGAATCAACAAAAATGCGCTATCTTTTATTATCCTGCCAATTTTATGATATCATCACATTTAATTTTTTTGTTGAATGAACAGTGCTTGTATTTAAAAAAATAAATAAAAATTAAACCAAGCTTATTAGAATGATTCATTATTCTGGTTTTATAGTGAGAACATCCGTGGTGTGCATGCAACGCAACTTCTGGAGATGTGTGAATGCGATCGGTAAGATGATTCCAATATGTACAATACCAGTCAAAAGTTTGGACACACCTACTCATTCCAGGAGTTGTCTTTATTTTTACTATTTTCTACATTGTAGAATAATAGTGAAGACATCAAAACTATGAAATAGCACATGGAATCATGTAGGAACCCAAAAAGTGTTAAACAAATCAAAATATATTTTAGATTTGAGATTCTTCAAAGTAGCCACCCTTTGCCTTGATGACAGTTTTACACACTCTTGGTATTCTCTCAACCAGCTTGTTTCCTACTGTATGAATGAAACAGTTTTGATTTAGAGTGGACCATTATCATGCACCTGTCTCCAGAACAGGGGCAGGGGACAAAAATACATGTAATATATGTACTCAATAGAGAATGGAGGATAGTTTTCATGCCAGCCAGGTAGGCTATACTCCTGTTGTAAAGCTCCTTAATGTGCTTAATATTAGGAAAGTTGAGAAATATATTTAGTAGGGCTAGCCTATAGAAAGCTGATGGGATGCTCTATTAAAAAGAGGCCATCATTCTAGTTTCTCACGCAATTGAATAGAATTATTGTGCAACATGAGCTCATGGGCACTCATGGAGTGTTTGATTTAATTTTTGACTACATTTGAATTTATGTCAGTGTGATTAGATGGACAATAGATAGCAAGTTTGGTAGGATACGTATGACCACCAGCAGCATCGGAGCTTAGAGAAGCGTAGTTACCGTGACTAAGCGGTCACATGGAATTTGACTGCAGTCATGACCTGTGACTGCTGGTGTGGCCCCACTTGAGAAAATGGCCCTCGAATGTTTTGGTGCACCTATTAGAGAGCTCTTCTTTGTCTACACCTATTCAGCATCGTTCACACTCCCTTAATGTCACTTTCTGACTATAGTTCTTGTGTGTTTTGCTTGTTTTAGTGTTGGTCAGGACGTGAGCTGGGTGGGCAATCTATGTTGTGTGTCTAGTTTGTCTGTTTCTATGTTTGGCCTAATATGGTTCTCAATCAGAGGCAGATGTTTTGTGTTGTCTCTGATTGGGAATCATATATAGGTGGCTTGTTTTGTGTTGGGATTTTGTGGGTGGTTGTTTCCTGTCTTTGTGTTTTCTCTGCACCAGCTAGGACTGTATCGTTTTGCCACATTGTTATTTTGTATTGTGTTAAGTGTTCACGTTTATTCTTTCGTATTAAACATGTTGAGCACAAGCTACGCTGCGTCTTGGTCTCTTCAGACGAAGAGGAGGAAGGCTGCCGTTACACTTAAGCCTTAGTCCCACCCATATATTTAAGGATTCACATGTGAGACCATGTGCTAAACAGAGTGTAAGGTAGTGTAGTAAAAAAATTTTTTTTTTAAATAAGGCTGTGGTGAAAGTAGTAGCCTACATGAACCTTTTCACACGTACCAACAAACGGGTGTGATCATTCCGATTTGATCAGAACACTTATTTAGAATGTTTCGATTGACGCAACAGTCTGAATTTTGAGCTAGCCACACTGTTTTTCAAAGAAACATTTTGCACAAACACAGTCCTTACAAAGTTATGACCTGAATGTGACCAGTTTGTTTTTGGATGCAATGTTCAGACATTCACAGAAGTAGCAACAGCATAACACAATCATCCAAACCAGAAATTGTAAGCTACATTAGTTCTAGCGCTAACTGAGGAAATATTAACGTAACAAGCGGTCATATTTAAAAACCACAATATGAATTAGTTAATAGCAATTACTATTTGTAATTAATTGCGTCACATGTGAGCTCAACATTGACCAAAATAATTTTGTAAAGCACTTTCTAGAAATCGAAAGTAATCTGATCGTAGTTTGTGTGCGCCGCCGTGTTTGTTATTCGCGTCAAACAAAGATAGGAGACAAGATGAGATTGGTCTGTTAGCAGTATGCATGTTGAAGGGGCTGTGTCGTCTACGATCATTCACTTCACTTAATTCACTAACGGAAGTTTACCCGAAAGATAAGTGAACCATTCCTTCACCTCATAACATCTTTGGTCTGACGGATGTTTACATGACACCCATTATGCCTTGTATAATGTCAACAAACATGGCGTCACACTTAGCTGACAAATAGCTTAGCATTAGCTCATTATAATCAGTACAACCTTCAAAAAGTATTTTACACACGTCATAGGTGTCCATTACAATCTATGCAATAATCGGAATGCATTATTTGTGACCAGTACTTCAAAACGTGAATAAAGTTGTAAATACATTATGCTCCATACATACTGTATGCTACAGTAGCAACGACAACACGATATACAGAAAAAAATGCACTTACTTTGATAGGAACACACACATGTCCAAAGTTAATATTTGTAAGGAAAACAACCAGGAAGACAATGCAAGCACCAGCCAGAAAATTGGCCAATTCGTGCAAGACTGCGCAAATGTCTGCATACTTGATCTGAGGAAACATTGATAAAGTGCGTGGGCTCTCCTCGAAGAGAGAAGTTTGTCCGTAAAGCTTCAAACATAAATTGTCCGAAACGCTGAATGTAAATTAATGAGGTGGAACAGACCTCAATTCAAACTGTTAGAAAATAATTTGAAATTGTCAAGTTGAAACAGCCTATAGATAATTAACAGGCAGCATGTGTTTACTGTCCTGTTGTGTAACAATCACATTTTGGAACAGTGAGTGCATTCTGACATAACGTGAATAAAAACAACTTATGCTGGGGCGACATATGAAAAGATGAAGGAAAAACTTCAGGTAAAAATACACTAACTAGTCCTTGGCCTATATCCTAATCTGACTTTGGTGCAGGTCTTGTTCTTCACATTACCGTCTCTGGTAAACACACACTATATCAAATAAAATCTAAGTTTATTTGTCACATGCAAAGCATACAGAAGGAATGCTACAGTGAAATGGTTACTTGCATATTTACATAGTAACAATATAAAAAAATAGGTGTCCAGATAAAAAATATTGTATAATTTATTAGATGATGCTTACCCAGACACACTTCATGTGAAAGATATGCTATTACCACCCCTAGCCACATCTAGCTAAGTGGATGGGTTACTATTGTGTAGACATGTTGGCTACACATGTTCATGAAATACAATAGATAGCTGTAATCACCCCCAAACACACCTGGCTTTTGTTTAGACATGTAGCTAGCGAGCTAAACAATGAACCATATTCCCAACCCATACAGTAGCAATACAAATTGATTGTCATAGCTGGCCACCATGCACATTCTGTAGTAGGAATCTGCACTTAGCTAAAGCTAAAAAAACTAGGTTCAATGTTAGCTAGCTAAGATTAGGATATAACTAGCAAATCAAATGGCTTTGTGAGATATTAATAATATTACCAATCAGACACAACATTAGCTAGCAAGCCAGCAAGCTAACGTTCGCTAGCTAGCTAACAGTACACTTTAACTTGCAATGAAAATTACTTTTTGACTAAATTATAAACTTGTAATATCTGAAAATGTAGGTAAACTCGTATACATGGTTGAATGCTTCACGGCAGACTGGAGCCCCGTTTATTAACTAAGACGTCCTGTGTCGTTTCCGTTTTTTGTTTGTACAGCTTGGCCCGTCGTGTGAAATCACTCCGGTTCACACTGACCGTGTTCAGAAAGTAGTCAATCACATCTTTTTCTCACTGAACTTTGTCGATAGCGCCTGCTAAATTCAGGGCAGCAATTTTCTGAGCAGTAGCAACACTTCTCCATGGTTAACGTTATGTCTTAGAAAAAACTGTGGTAGAAAAAAATGTGGTAGTAAAGGGTTATCTAGACATACCGAGCAGCTCATGTTATTGACCGAAGCATACATGGCAGACCAATCTGGACTCATCTCTTGGCATGTCCAGCCCATCTGTTATCTCAGCCAGTAATGGCTAGTGGGAAGGTTCCTGCATTTTTCTGTGGCTAAACTAACTAGGCTCGTAATTTGACAATTTTATTGATATTTACAGATAGCTTACAGGTTTGTTATTAAGGCACATAAGTTCACATGTTCCAGAAGGCATTTCTGGCCCAAACCTTTTTTTTAACATTCAAATACCTCTCCTGTGAATTAGTGAGGTGCGTCATATGCCTAGCTTCCTGAAATGGGACACAATTAGCAAAGATGGGATAAGTTTACATTTACTTTTTTTAAATCTTTTTAACAAACTATAAGGGACTAACATTAGAATTGGAGTTGATTCCAAGACAATACACACAAACCGTAAATACACAACTTGAAGCAACCACACATTTAGCCATAGAGCACGTTCTGATTGGCCGATGAGGGGCCAAGCCTCCACCCACCCAGCAACTGCGCCAATAATTGTGCTTGTGAAAATAGCAACAAATATTTCTGACACACCCCCGAACCTATAGCACTACTGCCCAGTGCTTAGATTGACTGACTGTTGCGTTAGGCTTGTTAAAATAGAGACCTGAAAGTGGGGAAGGGCTTGGTTGGTTTATAAACTGTTTGTGTTAACCGAGGCAATTCCATGGTCGTGATGGTGAATGAAAAGCACTGTTTGACAGCACTTACCAACTCAAATTACTCACATTAGTACGCAGACTACGCACTCACTGTACAGAAAGCTGATAGATTGATATATGCGCACGAGCACACACACCTCCTTTCATGACATGTGCCCACAGAGTTCATAAAACATTATTTCTACCACTCTACAACCTCCCTCCATCCATCCCCCACCACTCTTCCCAAGGACTCGGTCTGCATTTAATACACCCAATTACTTAGCCCACCCATTACGTCAGACCTGGCAAGCAAGCAGGTAGCATTTTTATCTGGGAGATGTCATTGGCCCCCTCTCTTCCCTCTCTCTCCTCTTTACAGATTGAATTACCAGGTTTTTATTGAGGCTGCTTGACGGATATTTATAGGACCAGCCCTCTCCCAAGCACAACGCAGTGACGTCACAAAATAATCATGAAAATGCTGGCCAATGAGGTTTGGCAATGGGCGGGGAGGTTGGAACAGAACCTCAGCAGCAGCACAGCCCTCTGGGAAGTGGAAAGAAACTGACGCCATCTGGCGAGGGAGAACGACTGCTGTATGTTGTATACATGTAGAGCCAAGAAGAACCTCTATAGCTTCACATTGGACTGTGGTTAAGACCTACATTGCCTAATGCATAGTGCTCTTGGTGCAAAAACACCATTAATTGCTAGGTTGCATGAGGGAAATTCTGAGGATATCTATGAAAATACACACGTGTCTATTTTCAATTTCCCTTTCTCCCTCTTTCCTCAGTTCAGCCATAACCAGACTTCAGAAATACACTAGATAAGCTTGTTTAGGGTTTGGGGCAATGAAGTTGTATGCCACACAGCGGAGGTATTAGAACATGCTGGTGACAACTAGACCCCACATATACACTCTCCTGAATAGAAAGCTTGGAATGTTTACAGCTAAGTGCCAAGATAACCCCCTCTTCCCACATCGATAAACACTCCAAAGCAACAGCTTGACAAACAACTCCCTTACCTGCACAACACCGTCATCCATTCACCCAGACCAGTGGTTCCCAAACTTTTTATAGTCCCGTACGAGACCCTTCCAACAATCAACCCTCAGCTGCGTACCCCCTCTAGCACCAGAGTCGGCGCACTCTCAAATGTTGTTTTTTGCCAAGAGTGAGTTTTTGTCACATCCTGGCTTGTGGGAAGAGCTCTTATATAGGACCAGAGCACAAATAATAATAATAATCAATAATTTAGCTATATCACATTTGACATTGTCCGTAAACTTGAATTCATTTCCACACAAAAAATCCTACAATGATGGAAAGACCTGTGTGTTGTCCTTGTTAATGCAGACAGAGAAGAGCTCCAACCTCTTAAACGATAGCCTCAATTTTGTCCCGCACATTGAATATAGTTGCGGAGAGTCCCTGTAATCCTAGATTCAGATCATTCCGGCGAGGAAAAAACATCACCCAGATAGGCCAGTCGTGTGAGAAACTCGTCATCATGCAAGCGGTCAGACAAGTGAAAATGATGGTCAGTAAAGAGAACTATAAGCTCGTCTCTCAATTAAAAAAAAACAAAACGTGTCAATACTTTGCTATACTTGGATAACCAACGCACTTCTGTATGTTGTAAAAGCGTTACATGGTCGCTCCCCATATCATTGCGAAGTGCCGAAAATACACGAGAGTTCAGGGGCCTTGCTTTAACAAAGTTAACCACTTTCACTATAGTGTCAAATGTCTTTCAAGCTGTCAGCAAGAGCCTCTTGGTAGCAAGAGGATGCTACAGTGCAACTGCTTGTACGCGCGTGTTTCTTATGCTGGGCATCATGCACAAGTGATAATATAGTAATTCACAAGTGATAGGCTAATATTGTCACCCATCAGACTATTCTTGACTTAATCTTGTCTTTACATGTACTAAATAATATGTGTGACATTTGTTTTGATTTAGAATGGACCATTATCATGCACCTGTATTGAAACAGGGTCAGTGGGAAAAAATACATGTAATCTATGCACTTAAATAGTGAATGGAGGACGCTTTTCCCCGCGGTTTATTTTCATGCCAGCCAGGTAGGCTATACTCCTGTTGTAAATATAAGCAATGTGCTTAATATTAGGAAAGTTGAGAAACAAATATACTAGGCCCAGCCTATAGAAAGCTGATGGGATCCTCTTTTTCTAAGCGGCCACCAGTCTGTTTTCTTACGCAATTGCATAGCCTATAGAAATGTTGCGTAACAAGAGCTCATGGGCTCTCATGGAGTGTTTGATTAGACTTTTGCATTGATGTCAGAGTGATTAGCGGGACAATAGTGTTGAGTACCAGACAGTTAGCAAGTTTGGTAGGCTACTAATGACAAGCAGCAGCATCAGAGCTTGGAGAAGCCTAATTACCGTGACTAAACGGTCATGTGGAATTTGACTGCCTTCATGACTAGTGACCGCCGGTGTGGCGGTAATACGGTCACCGCAACAGCTCTAAATGTAACATAATGTGGGAAAAGTTCAGGTCTGAATACTTTCCGAATGCACTGTTAAGTACTCTAAATGAGCATCATACAGATGACTCCCTTCAGGTAGTCATAATTATAATGGTAGCTTTCCTACACAGAGGCGTGCTCTAAAATAATGACCCTCCCAAAGCCTAGGCTATTCCCTCTAAATGGACAAAACCATGTTTCTAACCACAACCACCTTTTATTAATCAAAAAGGGATTAGAATGCCACAACACAGCAGTGGGTCCCAACCTACTATATAGGGTCCTACTGCTCTAAAACGCCAGCATTGAGTCATCTTAAGGGTCTGTGATGATGATGATGATGATGACTCAGTGATATTCTAGAAGTAAACCGAGAGGGATGGAAATAGAAAGTACGTGGAGGGGTGGCCACCGGAAAGACTGACTGGATCAATGTCATAGTCTGCTAGAAACAGTGACTCAGTGCCTCACTCAATGCTTCCAGGAGAGAAGGGGGTGGATGAAAGGAGGGGGGGAATGGGACACCGCTCAGGAGAGTGTCTTTCTGGACGCGTGCCAGAGTGATTATGTCGTTGCTGTGGGGAACATCCGCTGATGCGCCCGTTAATGTTGTCCGTGCTTTTAGCCAGGACAATCTCACAATGGTTACGTCATGATTACTTGTCTTACACACACACACACACACTTAGTGGTATGACATCCATTTGAACCTGCAAAAATCAGTAGATACTTGAAGTACTTGACCCCCGATATGTCTGCATCGGAAGTGTAAACCGTGCTATATTCCCCATGTATACCAGTGCCATCAGATATGATATCCATTCTTCCACTGCCAATATGTGCGTCTGAAGGAACAGTACAGGCTGTCCATCTTTCACCTGTGAGTGGTAGCATGAAAACATATTTTCTCTGCTCCTGGGCTCTAAGGTATTAGAGGTTCAAAGGGAAAACAGCCTCAGAAAGCAGGTCATCACAATACTGCATTTGGAATAGAAAGCAAAGTAATCTCTTAACCAGCTGCTTTCAGTTCCCTCAAATCCCTGGGCTTTTCACGTTCTCTATGAAGACAGCGCTCAAAGGGGACACACTTATATCCCTTCATTCTATGACTTTTTTTCGCTAACTTTTTTTCTCTTCCTTATATTTGAAAGCTATTGCTGGCATCAAAGCCAAAACTTTTATTTCCCCCAAACGACCTAGTAATAATTTCGTTAAAGTTCTGCCTACGGCTTAGTATGGAAGGTAGGAGCAATGCTGAGGCGACATTGGCAAGCACTATGCTCTTAAACTCTTGATGGTTGCTAGGCAGCGCCAGTTAGCCATCCTCCTGCCAGTTCTACATTTTGCAAGCACTTCACATAGCCCACCACTAAGCATGCACTGTTTCCTTACCCACAACTGGATGGATCCATAAAGAATTACTGTGGGAACACATATCAGTGAATGGCAATTGAAGGCATGTATTCAATTGTTGCTTACGAAAACTCCCAAAGTCACCCAGTCCTTGTAATATATTTAAAGCAATAGCCTACCCATGTGTGGTCAACTAGAGGAGGATGAGGATGATTTCAGCCCTGTTTTGATTGGGACAGCGCCATCACACTGCTTTGAGACAATCGTGGGGTCTCGATAAATCAATAAATGTCAGATTTTTGTTTTCACTGAATCTCTGTTTGGATATTGGTTCGGCTACAATTATGCTGGGGAAATGTTAGTTGAGGTGAGAGCTGCCCATGGTCATCTTGTCTAGTGTGCTCATTGATCAGAACATTTCCCCATGTTATTTAGTTTAACAAGTGGATTATTTTGCTTTTCACTCAGTCGTTTAGTAGCCTAGACCTACTTCCAACCAAAAGCATGTGACTTAACTGACTGGTCTGATAATCAATCAATGTGATTTTGTTTCACTGAATCTCTGTCTATGTAGGTTATTTGGTTAATTGGTTTCTGACTGGGAAATAAGTGGATGTGAGGTGGTATAGCTCATCTATCACTGATCAGAAACATTTAGCATGTAATAATGTAGCCTAAATCAAATGTACTGTAGGCCTGTTGATTTCATTTGGATGGCGCAGCAATGGCTGCACAGGTCCTTAACAGGTCTAATTTAACTCAAAATATGTTATTTTATTATTTTTAAAATGTATTGTATTATTCTTATGTTTCTTAGGACATGCATAAATGAATTAATAATACATTTATTTTTGATGGTGTATATTCTCAATGGATTTATTCAAATTCATAAATCCTATGTGAAAGCAGTATTACAGACAAACGCACACACCCAGGTCCAACGTCATTGTTTTGAACCCGTCAGACAGTCTACTGGGAGGTGAGGGGTTTTGGGTGGCATGTCTCTGGCATTACTGGGATAACTGTGTGACTCTGGAACAAAGAGGGAGGTTTGAACCTGATATCCCCACAGTGTCACGTAAACAGCAGGCTTCTTTCACACTCTTCTCCTCACTTTGAGTTCCCCATTCCCTCTCCCTCTTGAAATAATCCAGGAGCCCTCACACTCTCAACCTCACCCACCTGGTCCTAAACGTGTTCCATCAGTCTGTCAGTGACACACAGAGGTTGCATTGTCTCGATTTACTTTTACCATAATTAAATTAATGAAGACTGTTGGCTTTAGCGCCATCGGTTTAGTATAAATCTAGTAGTTTGGCCATAGGCAGGACATAAAACAGCCATTGCAGTGACATGAATGAATTCCATACACAGTACAGTTTTGTGTTACTCAACTCTTTTGATTAGTTATGAAACGGACAACTAAACTGACATCGTTTGTTTATCTGGTCACTGACATCCAGTTTATTTTTGTTCTGGCCACTGTATCAAACTAATAAATGTAGTGATGGTTACTGACTGACTGACAAACTAATACTCTCTCCTCCCATCAGATGTGAAGAAGGACTGGTCGGACCACGCCCTGTGGTGGGAGAAGAAGAAGACGTGGCTGCTGAAAACCCACTGGACCCTGGACAAGTATGGTATACAGGCAGACGCCCGGCTCCTCTTCACCCCCCAGCACAAGCTGCTGCGCCTGCAGCTGCCCAACATGAAGCACATGAAGGTCAAGGTCAACTTCTCTGACCGCGTCTTCAAGGCCGTGTCCGACATCTGCAAGACTTTCAGTAAGTCACAGATGTTTTGTCAACTCTAACTATAATGCACCTATCCTACCAAAGGTCCTGTATAGTCTACAGTGTATACTCTTTATTTAAGGTTGGTTGAGCATGATGGTACCTCCTTTTGTCCACTCTAACCTTGCCATAATACTCTTGCTATTTTTAGATGAACTACTGGAAGCGTTCTCTACCTCCAATCTAGTCGGGCATGTCTGCTGCTGTTTTTTCCTTTCAGCCTTTTGTTGTGTTTATCAAACAGAGCCTGAGCTATCAGATATCAGCGCTCACTTCACCACCACTTCTGACAGGCAACTGTTCAGCCACCTTGACTCTGCTAGACCTGTCCTTGGAATAGCGTTGTCTGTTGACTAAACAGGATTCAGACAGGTTTAGCAAAGTTTATCAATCTAGCACCGCGTAATGACTCACACATTCAGAGATGGATATTATCTCACACACACACATTACTGTGTCCAGATTTAGCACTCAAGGCCCTGCCCCCTGACGAGCACTGAGGTCAGACACCCCTCTGTCAATATCTGCCCCTGGCCCTGTCAGCTAGAGTTCAGAGGAAAACATCAGTCTTATTTTTATTTATTAGGATCCCCGGCTATACTTCCTGGGGTCCAAACGGGGAACAAAACACAACAAATACATAATATACAGTGCCATCAAAGTATTCACACCCTTAAGGCTTTTCTACATTTTGTTACAGCCTGAATTTAAAATGGATTACATTTAGATTTTTTGTCACTGGCCTATGCCCAATAGCCCATAATGTCAGTGGAATTATGTTTTTCTAAATTAATAAAAGTTGAAATGTCTTTAGTCAATAAGTATTCACCCCTTTTGTAATGACAATCCTAAATAAGTTCAGTAACAATGTGCTTAACAAGTCACATAGTAAGTTGGATGGACTCTGTGTGCATGATTTTGTTTAACATGGTGAAGTTATTAATTACACTTTGGATGGTGTATCAATACACCCAGACTTTACAAATATACAGGCGTCCTTCCTAACTCAGTTGCCTGAGAGGAAGAAACCGCTCAGGGATTTCACAATGAGGCCAATGTTGACTTTAACGCAGTTAGAGTTTAATGGCTGTGATGGGAGAACTGAGGATGGATCAACAATGTAGTTACACCACAATACTAACCTAAATGACAAAGGGAAAATAAGGAAGCCTGTATAGAATTAAAAAAAGATTCTAAAACATGCACCTGTTTGCAATAAGGCACTAAAGTAATACTGCTAAAAATGTGGCAAAGCAATACACTTTTTGTCTTGAATAGAAAGTGTTATGTTTGGGGCAAATCCGATACATTACTGATTACCGCTCTCCATATGTTCAAGCATAGTGGTGGATAGATCATGTTATGGGTTTGCTTGTAATTGTTAAGGACTGGGAAGTTTTTCAGGATAAAAAAATGTTTGGAATGGACCCTAAGCACAGGCAAAATCCTAGAGGAAAATATGGTTGTCTGCTTTCCACCAGACAATTGGAGATTAATTCACCTTTCAGCAGGACAATAACCTAAAACACATGGCCAAATCTACGCTAGAGTTGCTTACCAAGAAGACAGTGAATGTTCCTGAGTGGCCGAGTTAGATTTTCAAGCAGATTTAAGTTGAAACTATCACAAGACCTGGAAACAGTTTTCTAGCAATGATCAACAACCAATTTGACAGAGCTTGAAGAGAATAATGGGCAAATGTTGCATAATCCAGGTGTGGAAAGCTCTTAGAGACTTACCCAGAAAGACTCACAGCTGTAATCGCTGCCAAAGGTGCTTCTACAAAGTATTGATTCAGGGGTGTGTATACTTATGTATATTATATTTTATGTTAAAAAAAATGTATATTTCATTTTCAATAAATTTGCACAAATGTCTAAAAACAAGTTTTCACTTTGTCATTATAGGGTATTGTGTGTAGAAAAAAAGTAATTTAATCCGTTTTGAATTCAGGCTGTAACACAATGTGGAATAAGTCAAGGGGTATGAATATCTTCTGAATATAACACTTCATAATATCCTGTTTCTGCCTCACGCTTCAGAAACACGAGATGGCCAAGGCTTGTGCAATGCCACTTACATACATAATACAATACATAATACAGTGCAAATTACAATACAAAATAAATAAAAATAGCAGTCTCTTCAGTCCCTGTTGTGCGGTAAGGTGTTCTTTTATCTATTTTTTCAAATCTGGTTTTATTACTAGCTTGAGTTAAGTATCAGAGTTCCATGTAGTTTCCCCAGCCTCTGTTCTGGACCTGGGGACTGTGAAGAGACCTCTGATTGCATGTCTTGTGTGGTACCGATGCGTGTCCGAACTGTGTGCCAATGCCCTCGTGACCCTGTAACATGGCTCTCTGTCACCCCTCCATGTCGGCTCCAACCAGAGCCCTCTGTCGCCACTGAAGACTGCTGCTGCATTAGGGGAAACGCTTTTTATATGAAACATTCATCAGGCACTTTCAAGGACATCTGTTGGTCTTTTTTTTTCTTTTTTTTCTGTCCCATGTCATGTCTCAGGAGTTATGGCTGCTCTACTCTTATGGTTGGCTCTACTAGGTAACACTGCAACTTTGTTTCTTATTTTGCTAAACGGGAACTTTTATTTAGAAAGGCGAAAAGAGGCCCACTGAACTAGTATGAATTTATTTTCTTAGAAATTAGAGGAAAAATAACATTTTTGATGGAGTATTAAATAAACTGTATGTGCTGGATGACTGTTGTTATTCAGAGATAGGTGACTAACTAAATGAACAGGCTAGTAGCAGGCTCCTCTCCTCTATGCTGCTCAGTCCTTGTTAGGAATGTGTCTACCTCTGCGGTAATAAATCTATTTTAGTTTCGGAGAAATTCAGGACGAATTGCTCTTGGCTGACTTGGCGCGTGCCGAAGTGTCATACAATGACTTACGGTGGCTGGGAAGGGACTCGCAGTGCCTCTCTCATACTTACCTCTCCCTTTCCTTGTTGCCTTTTAGAAGGAGAATTTGTAGGGAAATTCTAGAACATTGAAGTTTTCAATCATGTCCTTCATACATGTTCACAATGACCTAGTCTCTTCTGGAACTACCGTGCTTATAGAAAGTCTACACGCCCCTTGGATTTCTTCACATTTAATTTTATTTATTTATTAAAGATTTAATGAAAAATAAACACTAGTATACCTTGATTAAATAAGTATTCACCCCCTTGATCAATACCTTTGGCAGCCATTACAGCTGTGAGTCTTCTTGGGTAAGTCTCTGAGCCTTCCACACCTGGATTGTGCCACATTTGCCCGTTTTATTATTTTCAGAATTCTTCAAGGTCTGTAAAATTGGTTATAGATCATTGGTTATAGATCATTGCTAGACAACCATTTTCAGGTCTTGCCATATATTTTCAAGCAGATGTATGGTCCTGTGTGGCCCAATTGGTAGAGCATGGTGTTTGCAACACCAGGGTTGTGGGTTCGATTCATACGGGGGACCAGTACGGAGGGAAAGAAAGTGTGAAATGTATGCACTCACTACTGTAAGTCGCTCTGGATAAGAGCATCTGCTAAATGACTAAAATGTAAAAACTGTAACTTGGCCACTCAGGAAAATTCACCGTCTTCTGGTAGACAACTCCAGTGTAGATTTGTGTTTTCGGTTATTGTCCTGCTGAAAGGTAAATTCCTTGCCCCAGTCTCTGGTGTAAAGCAGACTGAATACGTTTTTCCTCTAGGATTTTGCCTGTGTTTAGGTCTATCCCATTCTGAAAAACGTCCTAGTCTTTGCTGTTTCAAATGGGAACAAATGAGTCATAGTGGGCAGAACAACCAAGGAGGTGGGCAGAGCCAAGCACGAGCTAGCGAGAGTTTATTGGCGTGTTCTAGCATGCATTTGCATATTTCCATTAGGGAACGCCTACTCTGAAGTGCGCGTATGCAATAACTCAATAAGCCTTTGCACTCCTAAACCAAAGCAATTTAAAAAAAACTTTGTCAAAGTGTAAGTCTACAAAACTTAGTCCACTCTGTTCGTAACATATTCTAGTTTTGGGAACAGAAAACTATTGAGATTTCATCGATGAGAACATTTCCAGAATGTTGGCCAAAATCCATCTTCTCCCACTTCTCCCGCTACCGGCCACTGTGCTTGAAAATAAGGATACAGTTACTCAGTGATGTGTTGGATTTGCCCCAAACATTTGCATTTAGGTCAAAAAGTGTTCCTTTGCCATGTTTTTTTGCAGTATTACTTTAGTGCCTTGTTGCTTGTTTTGGAATATTTTTGTTCTTATTTTCACTCAATATTGTAGTCACTACAATGTTGTTGATCCATCCTCAGTTTTCTCCCTTCACAGCCATTGAACTCTGTAGCCGTTCTAAAATCATCAATGGCATCATAAAAGATCCCAGAAATGTTCCAAATACACAAAAAGCTTAGTTCTCTCAATTTTGTGCACAAATTCATTTACATCCCTGTTAGTGAGCATTTCTCCTTTACCAAGATAATCCATCCATCTGACTGGTGTGGCATATCAAGAAGCTGAATAAACAGCATGATCATTACAAACAGGTGCACCTTGTGCTGGGGACAATAAAAGGCCACTCTAAAATGTGCGGTTTTGTCACACAAGACAATGCCACAGATGTCTGAAGTTTTGATGGAGTGTGCAATTGGCATGCTGACTGCAGGAATGGTCACCAGAGCTGTTAATTTTTGAGCCGCCTCGAACATCGTTTTAGAGAATTTGGCAGTACCTCCAACCAGCCTCACAACCGCAGACCACGTGAATGGCTTTCTGTGGGCGACCGTTTTGCTGATGTCAAAGTTGTGAACAGAGTGCCCCATGGTGGCAGTAGGGTTATGGTATGGGCAGGCATAAGCTACGGACAACTAACACAATTACTTTTTATCAATGGCAATTTGAATGCACAGAGATACCGTGAACGAGATTCTGAGGCCCATTGTCGTGCCATTCATCCACCGCCATCACCTCATGTTTCAGCATGATAATGCACGGCCCCATGTCACATGGATATGTACACAATTCATGGAAGCTGAAAATGTCCCAGTTCTTCCATGTCCTTCATACTCACCAGACATGTTACTCATTGAGCATGTTTGGGATGCTTTGGACCACCGTGTACGACAGCGTGTTTCAGTTCCCGCCAATATCCAGCAACTTCACACAGCCATTGAAGAGGAGTGGGACAACATTCTACAGGCTACAATCAACAGCCTGATCAACTCTATGCCAAGGAGGAGTTGTGCTGCATGAGGCAAATGGTGGTCACATCAGATACGGACTGGTTTTCTGATCCACGCCTGTAACTTATTTTTAAAGATATATCATTTGACCAATAGATGCATATCTGTATTCCCAGTCGTGAAATCCATAGGATAGGACCTAATCCTTTTTTTGTTCAATTGACAGATTTCCTTCTATGATCTAACTCGGTAAAATCGAAGACATTTTTGCATGTTGCATTTTTATTTTTGTTCAGTGTACATCCTCCACAGTATAATTAAATGAATCATGCTTAAAGATATTCAATGTCTGGTAACAATAACAAATCTACCAATCACTGCAATTCTTTGAGGCATTAAAAAAAAAGAAGCTCGCTGGTCTTTGTAGTTGAATCTTGAAATTCAATACTTGCTTTGGGTACCTTAAAGATGTACAGTGGCAAGAGAAAGTATGTGAACCCTTTGGAAATACCTGGATTTCATACAATTTGATCTGATCTTCATCTAGGTCACAACAATAGACAAACGCAGTCTGCTTAAACTAATAACAAAAATAATTATATGTTTTCATGTATTTATTGAACACACCGTGTAAACATTTACAGTGCAGGGTGGGAAAAGTATGTGAACCCTTGGATTTAATAACTGGTTGTCCCTCCTTTGGCAGCAATAACCTCAACCAAACGTTTTCTGTAGTTGCGGATCAGACCTGCACGATGGTCAGGAGGAATTTTGGACCATTCCTCTTTACAAAACTGTTTCAGTTAACTTCTTATGGCTGCATCCCGCTACCGGGATCGATATGACAGCAGCCAGAGAAAGTGCAGGGCGCCAAATTCATACAACAGAAATCTCATAATTAAAATTCCTCAAACATACATGTGTCTTATATCATTTTAAAGGTATTCTTGTTGTTAATCCCACAAGTGTCCAATTTCAAATATGCTTTTCAGCGAAAGCACTACAAACGATTATGTTAGGTCACCATCAAACCACAATAAGCACAGCCATTTTTCCAGCGATAGATAGCAGTCAGAAAAAGCAGAAATAGAGATAAAATGAATCACTAACCTTTGATTATCTTCATCAGATGACACTCGTAGGACTTCATGTTACACAATACATGCATGTTTTGTTTGATAAAGTTCATATTTATATCAGAAAATCTGAGTTTACATTGGCGCGTTACATTCACTAGTTCCAAAAAGTGATTTTGTATAGCCACATCGTTTCAACAGAAATACTCATCATAAATGTAGATGATAATACAAGTTATACACATGGAATTATAGATATACCTCTCCTTAATGCAACCGCTGTGTCAGATTTCAAAAAAACTTTACGGAAAAAGCAAATCATGCAATAATCTGAGACGGAGCTCAGAACAATAGCCAAATTAGCCGCCATGTTGGGGTCAACAGAAACCAGAAAATACATGATAAATGTTTCCTTTGATGAACTTCATCAGAATGCAGTCCTAGGAATCCCAGGTCCACAATAAATGCTTGATTTGTTCGATAATGTCCGTTATTTATGTCCAATTAGCTACTTTGGTTAGCGCCTTTGGTAAACAATTCCAAAGTCACAAAGCGCCTCCACTATAACGTGACGAAATGTCCAAAAGTTCCGTAACAGTCAGTAGAAACATGTCAAACGATGTACTGAATCAATCTTTAGAATGTTGTTAACATCTTGAATAACGTTCCAACCGGAAAATTTAATTGACTTCAGAAGAGCGGTGGAACGGACGTCCTCATGTGAAGGCGCATGGTGAATGCGTGATCAGCTCGTGGCAGTGATTACTCATTCCTGTCTCCGTCGGCCTCCCTTCACATTAGTCATCAGACAAAGTTCTGTTGACTGTTGACATCTAGTGGAAGCCGTAGGAAGTGAAAACTCATCCATATCTCGCTGTAATTTCAATGAGAGGTTGAAAATCTGCCACCTCAGAAAAAATTCAAACAGGAAGTGGAACTTCTCAGGTTTTTGCCTGCCATATGAGTTCTGTTATACTCAGACATAATTCAAACAGTTTTAGAAACTTCAGAGTGTTTTCTATCCAATATGAATAATAATATGCATATATTAGCAACTGGGACTGAGGAGCAGGCCGTTTAATATGGGCACCTCTGTGCACCTTTCATCCAAGCTACTCAATACTGCCCGTGCAGCCATAAGAAGTTTAGCAATATTCTTGGGATGTCTGGTGTGAACTGCTCTCTTGAGGTCATGCCACAGCATCTCAATCGGGTTGAGGTCAGGACCACTTCAGAATATGTATTTTCTTCTGTTGAAGCCATTCTGTTGTTGATTTACTTCTGTGTTTTGTGTCGTTGTCCTGTTGCATCACCCAACTTCTGTTGAGCTTTAATTGGCGGACAGATAGCCTAACATTCTCTTGCAAAATGTCTTCATAAACTTGGGGGTTCACTAGGGGTTCACATACTGTTTCCAACCCACACTGTGAATGTTAAAATGATGTATTCAATATAGATGAGAAAAATACAATTTGTGTGTTAATAGTTTTAAGCACACTATGTTTGTCTATTGTTGTGACTTAGATGAAGATCAGTTCAAATTTGATGACCAATTTATGCAGATATGCAGGTAATTCCAAAGGGTTCACATACTTTTTCTTGCAATTGTAGTCCTTTAAAATATAGTATTTCCCACCGTAAAGCACGGAACTGGCCAAAATGCAAATTCCTTACGTTTGAGTTATGTTATAATTGTAGTCCTTTAAAGGAAGGGTAGTCCTTTAAAAAAATGTCAACCCCTATTATTTCACACAAAGTCCATATAATGTATTTGATTTGTTGTTAAGCCAAATTTTACTTCTGAAATAATTTAGACTTGCCTAAACAAAGGTGATGAATACTTATACAATTACTATTTTAGTTATTTAATTTGTATTAAATTATAAAAGTTTGTAGAACTGTTAACTTTGACATGATGGAGTATTTTGTGTAGATCAATGACACGAAATTACAATTAAATCAATTTCAATCCCACTTTCTAACGCAACTAAATGAGAAAAACGTTCAAGGTGGTGTGGACTTTCTATAGGTACTGTTTTATTTTTAATTATCTGGTTGACTTTCAATTTGTGTGACTGACATAGCGCTGCACAGCATAGGGAATGAGATGGGGAATAAGCAGGGCCATGGAGAGAAGACTGGAGGCCTGTCCAACTGGCTCATACTGCAGACAGAAAGAAGGGGAGAGATGGATTCTCTGAAGCTGTGCGAGACGGTGACCATTCAGATTGACTCCCACGCTCATTTCATTCCGTCTTACCCTTTCTCTCGCTTTCCTCATAATGATTGATTTGGAGAGTATTTTTTGTAGGTCACGCAGTAGCTGTTTCCTGGCGCAGACCAAGTTCACTCCTCCACTACAGGGATTTCTGTCTCTGTCCCTCTCTCTTTCCCTTCACAAACCAAATAGACTAACATCCAAGCACACATCACTAACATCCACATTCTTTCTCTCGCTTTCTATTTGACTCTCCCCTACTCTCTCGCTCCCCTCCCTCCCTACGTACCATTAACCAGATGTGTAACACAGCTGGGGTCTCCCTAGCCATGTGAATCACACATACATTTAGTGTGGGCGATCAATCTAATTATTACTGCAGTGCTGCTGTTCTCCCATGTCCACAGCAGCTGGCTAGAGCCCAGTCAGCCCCCCCCCCCCACCACACACACACACACAGTCCATCTGGGGCTGGATGGGGCAGTGCAGTGGGACCCAGAACACAATAGTAAAATGTCTGAATTCCCCTTCACTCCACTCCAGTGTTGAACTGTCCTACTATCATAGTTTCTGGCAGCTCTGTGTTCCTGGACAATGATGTGTGTTTGGCTTGTCTGTCAGTGAGGGGGAGGCATTTCCTTGGTTTTGATCGCTTTGATAATGAAATGCCATGTTTATCCTTCGTACTCGGAGCCAATCTAGTAAATGTTTTTTCTTGATTCTTTAAAGCTGGTATTGTGTTAGGGCAGTAGTACTAGCCCATACAGCCCAAGAGGGCAGGCCTGGGCCAGATGTGTGAAACTGATCTATAGTGGGCGACTGACTAGGTGTCAACCATGACACTGTTGTGCAGTGATCCAGAACACCCTCACCACCACTATATTTTTCCTTCTCCGGCCCACAAAGCCTCGACTCAGACGAGACGCAAGCTGCCAGCTGGTCGGTCTCCTCACATGAGAAAGGGCGTGATTCCAGAGCGCGCCAAGAAAACGTTGGGGTGCGGCCCTGCCACCCTGTCTGTCTGCAGAAGGACAACCAATATGGGTGCTACACTAGGGTGGGGAAAGTGGACTACTTTCGTCTTCTGGAGTCTAGGTTTTGTATGGTGTGTTTTGTTGTTGATGTGATCTTATGAGTGGGGTTACAGTCTGTCCTCTTCAATAAGATATTTTTTTCCTTCTTGATGTTTAATTTACAGCTGAGGTGTTGCACACAGACAGTCCATTTTATAGAGACTGCTGCTGAGAATGACACTGTCCTGTTACTGTGTTGTTGGTCAGACCTGCCCTGAAGTTAGCCTATAAGGAAGATGGGGAGATGTGGCGAGAGAGAGATGAATAGAAGGAGCAACAGATGGCTAGAAGGGGAGAGTGATGGATAGGGGGAGAGAGCGGAAGAGAGCAATGGTTAGGGGGAGAGAGCGATGGATAGATACGGGAGAGATGGTTTGGGGGGTGCAAGAGATGGATGAAGGGACTGACAGATGGATAGATAGGAGGGGGGACAGATGGAAATTGAGTGAGGTATAGAGATAAATGGATGGATAGAGATTGAGAGAAGTGGGACGTGTGGTCAGTTCCCAGGCTTTGTTCTGTTCTCCATGGTCAGTGTAGTTAGTGTTCTACGTATCAAGTTTTACCGTGGTCCAGTATATTTGTGGACCATCACACTGACCTGGTTCCAGAGTGGCGAGGCTTGGTTTTTGATAATTTATCAATGCTGTGTGACCACAGTTTCATTTTCTACTCCACAATTAACATGTTAGCCAGAAGATAAATATTTTAACATTGTATTGCTAGTTTGCCCATACACAAACTCCTGCCCCTAGTCATAATGCAGAAAGAACCTATGTCGCTCTGGAGAAGTGTCTGCTAAATTACAAAAAATGTAAATGGTTCTGTGTGATGGGTCTCACTCCCATGGCAATGAATCACGTCTTACTCTTACAATTGTACTGCGGGGTTGGCAGTCTGTCCGTCCACCTGGCTATGAGCCTGGATCATGTCAAAAGGATTTGAATGAAGCTGTTTCTTATTTTGTGGGCATCATGTTCTGTAATGAACATCAACCACTTGTAGACCTTTGCTTTGATTCTGCCTGAATCTGATTGGGTAGAAGCGTTGCACTTACCCACAGATCTAGGATCAGCTCACGCACCCCAAATCCTAACCTTAAGGTCAAATACTATTCTGTCAACACCTGCTGTTTCTGGATGGTATGACAGTATTACTTCATCCTGCACCCTGTCCTCTTTCTCTCTCTCTACTCCTTCTAATTATTGGCAGGCATTCCTGATGTTACTACCCCACTCTCTGCTCCTCTCTTACTTTCATGTGACTGATGAAAAGAAGGTCTCTGTCCATTCTTTCTTCAGCCCATCTCTTGCAGTTGCTGGGGTTGAAGAGGTAGCAATCATAACAGTTTGATATTTGAAATGGCCATGTAAAATGGTATATTTTGCTCACAGATTTTAGTCTGTGGATAACAACAGCACTTGACACTTGGTGTAACTACCGTAGACACTCGCTCCACCTCTGTGCTCAGGCCAGGCAGCATGCCTGCACTTACATGGCTGTATAAGGGCACAGGGCTTGTGCTGTGCAAGAGCGATGGAGGAGAGATGGAGGGAGTGAGGGAGAGCGAGCTACCATCTGGTAGTTCTTACACCATGGAATGCTTTTTGCTTTAGTAACACAAACTAAACAAGAAATTCTCACCAAGCCAATAAGTTCTCTCTCGCTATTCTTCTGTCGCACTCGTTTGCGCTCTCGCTCTCTTTTTCTCTCTCGCACTCTTTCACTTTCTCTCTCCCGCCGTTCTTTTTCTTTCTCTTCTGTCTCATACATTGTCCTCCCTTGCTATGGAAAAAGGAGGGAGTGAAAGTTGTAGGGCATGAGGGATTTAAATAGATTTTAAAAGGCAAAAATTTGACAATAGCCAAATGAATATTATGAAATTGAAATTCCAGTCAACCGCACATCTCTTAAATGAGTGTAGAAGCATAGATAAAAGACAGCACAGACATTTACCCCAGCTGTGCTTTTAAAATCTAGATGGTGCACATCTATCTTTCCCAGACACATTCTGGCAGATTCAGCCAGCTCCTCCGAACCGTTCCAAAAACGTCCTGAACACTGGAGATTAATGTTGAGTGATGGTTCCCTGGCCTCTCCAGCTAACACAGAGGGGAGTGTCGAGAGAGGAGAGGAGTAGAAAGCAGAGGCGTGGAGAGCGGGAGAGAAGAGGAGGAAAGAGGGATGTTGAGGGGGTTGGTGCAGCTCTGTTTGAGTCATTAAATCAGGTCTGCAGTATGTCTGTCAGAGGAGACGTTAAACAAACGCCCAAGCATAGTTTCATTCCATCTACACGCGCACACAACCGGAATTTTAAAATTGATTAAATTGATTGATTTTTTTGTCACTGGCCTAAACACAATAGCGCATAATGTTAAAGTGGGATTGTTTTTTCAAAATGTTTAAATTATATATATTTTTTAATGAAATATTAGTAAGTATTCAAACCCTTTGTTATGGCAAACCTAAAGGTCAGGAGTAAAAATGTGCTTAACTAGTCGCATAATAAGTTGCATGGACTCACAAATACAATTATCTGTAAGCTCCCTAAGTCGAGCAGTGAATTTCAAGCACAGATTCAAACACAAAGACCAGGGAGGTTTTCCAATGCCTCACACAGTAGGGCACTTATTTGTAGATGGGTAAAAAAAAGCTGACATTTAATATCCCTTTTTGAGCATGGTAGAGTTATTAATTACACTTTGAATGTTGTATCAATACACCCAGTCACTACATGTGTCCTTCCTAACTCAGTTGCCGGAGAGGAAGGAAACCGCTCTGGAATTTCACCATGAGGCCAATGGTGACTTTAAAACAGTTAGAGTTTGTGATAGGAGAAAGGAGTGATGGGAGATAACTAAGGATGGATCAACAACATTGTAGTTACTCCACAATACTAACCTAATTGACAAAGGGAAAAGACAGAAACCTGTACATAATACAAATATTCGTAAACATGCATCCTGTTTGCAACAAGGCACTAAAGTAATACTGCAAAAAAATGTGACAAAGCAATTCACTTTTTGTCCATAATACAACATGTATGTTTGGGGCAAATCCAATACAACATATTACTGAGTACCACTCTCCATATTCTCAAGCACAGTGGTGGCTGCATCATGTTATGGGAATGCTTGTAATTGTTAAGGACTGGGGAGTTTTTCAGGATAAAAAAAATGAATGGAGCTAAGCACAGGCAAAATCCTAGAGGAAAACCGGGTTCAGTCTGCTTTCCACCAGACACTGGGAGATGAATTTGCCTTTCAGCAGAACAATAACCAAAAACACAAGGCCAGATCTACACTGGAGTTGCTTACCAAGAAGACAGTGAATGATCCTGAGTGGCCAAGTTACAGTTTTGATGTAAATCTACTTGAAAAACTATAGCAAGACCTGAAAATGGTTGTCTAGCAATGATCAACAACCAATTTGACAGCTTGAAGAGAATAATGGGCAAATGTTGCATAATCCAGGTGTGGAAAGCTCTTAGAGACTTACCCAGAAAGACTCACAGCTGTAATTGCTGACACAGGTGCTTCTACAAAGTATTGACTCGGGTGTGAATACTTCTGTAAATTAGATTTCGGTATTTCATTTTCAATAAATTTGTCAAATCTACATTTGGTTGTCATTATGGGGTATTATGTGTAGATTGGTGAGAAAATAAACATTTAAATACATTTTGAATTGACTGTACCACATCAAAATGTGGAATAAGTCCAGGGGCATGAATACTTTCTGAAGACACACACACACGCTCAAACTGAACTGCAATGTGACTGTTTACTTCATCCTTTGCATGCCAGCCAGTCTTTGATATAGACACACACACAAGCTCTGTGCTGATGTGTAGTTGTTTATGCCATCTGCTGCAACTCCGCCATCCAGTGTGTTGTGAAGAAGCGCTAGGTTAGAGGCTCTCATCCAGTGTTTTGTGAAGAAGCGCTAGGTTAGAGGCTCTCATCCAGTGTTTTGTGAAGAAGCGCTAGGTTAGAGGCTCTCATCCAGTGTGTTGTGAAGAAGCGCTAGGTTAGAGGCTAGGCTCTCATCCAGTCGTGTTGTGAAGAAGCGCTGTAGAGTTAGAGGCTCTCATCCAGTGTGTTTGTGAAGAAAGCGCTAGGTTAGAGGCTCTCATCCAGAGTGTGTTGGCTGCAAGAAGCGGCTTAGGTTAGAGGCTAGCTCTCATTCCAGTGTTTGTGAAAACGCCTAGGTTAGAGGCCTCTCATCCAGTGTGTTGTGAAGAAGCGCTAGGTTGACTAGGCCTCTCATCCAGTGTGTTGTGAAGAAGCGCTAGTTTAGAGGCTCTTCATCCAGGTGTTGTGAAGAAGCGCTAAGGTTAGAGGCTCTCATCCAGTGTGTTGTGAAAGAAGCGCTAGGTTAGAGGTAGGCTCTCATCCAGTGTGTTGTGAAGAAGCGCTAGGTTAGAGGCTCTCATCCAGTGTGTTGTGAAGAAGCGCTAGGTTAGAGGCTAGGCTCTCATCCAGTGTGTTGTGAAGAAGCGCTAGGTTAGAGGCTAGGCTCTCATCCAGTGTGTTGTGAAGAAGCGCTAGGTTAGAGGCTCTCATCCAGTGTGTTGTGAAGAAGCGCTAGGTTGAGAGGCTAGGCTCTCATCCAGTGTGTTGTGAAGAACCGGCTAGGGTTAGAGGCTCTCATCCAGTGTGTTGTGAAGAAGCCCTAGGTTAGAGGCTAGGCTCTCATCCAGTGTGTTGTGAGAAGCGCTAGGTTAGTAGGCTCTCATCCAGGTGTTGTGAAGAAGCGCTAGGTTAGAGGCTCTCATCCAGTGTGTTGTGAAGAAGCGCTAGGTTAGAGGCTAGGCTCTCATCCAGTGTGTTGTGAAGAAGCGCTAGGTTAGAGGCTAGGCTCTCATCCAGTGTGTTGTGAAGAAGCGCTAGGTTAGAGGCTCTCATCCAGTGTGTTGTGAAGAAGCGCTAGGTTGAGGCTAGGCTCTCATCCAGTGTGTTGTGAAGAAGCGCTAGGTTGGTAGGCTAGGCTCTCATCCAGTGGTGTTGTGAAAGAGCGCTAGGTTAGAGGCTAGGCTCTCATCCAGTGTGTTGTGAAGAAGCGCTAGGTTAGAGGCTAGGCTCTCATCCAGTGTGTTGTGAAGAAGCGCCTAGGTTAGAGGCTAGGCTCTCATCCAGTGTGTTGTGAAGAAGCGCTAGGTTGGAGGCTAGGCTCTCATCCAGTGTGTTGTGAAGAAGCGCTAGGTAGAGGCCTCTCATCAGTGTGTTGTGAAGAAGCGCTAGGTTAGAGGCTAGGCTCTCATCCAGTGTGTTGTGAAGAAGCGCTAGGTTAGAGGCTAGGCTCTCATCCAGTGTGTTGTGAAGAAGCCCTAGGTTAGAGGCTGGCTCTCATCCATGTGTGTTGTGAAGAAGCGCTAGGTAGAGGCTAGGCTCTCATCCAGTGTTGTTGTGAAGAAGCGCAGGTTAGAGGCTCTCATCCAGTGTGTTGTGAAGAAGCGCTAGGTTAGAGGCTAGGCTCTCATCCAGTGTGTTGTGAAGAAGCGCTAGGTTAGAGGCCTCTCATTCAGTGTGTTGTGAAGAAGCGCTAGGTTAGAGGCTAGGCTCTCATCCAGTGTGTTGTGAAGAAGCGCTAGGTTGGAGGCTAGGCTCTCATCCAGTGTGTTGTGAAGAAGCGCTAGGTTGGAGGCTAGGCCTCTCATCCAGTGTGTGTGTGAAGAAGCGCTAGGTTAGAGGCTAGGCTCTCATCCAGTGTGTTGTGAAGAAGCGCTAGGTTGGAGCTAGGCTCTCATCCAGTGTGTTGTGAAGAAGCG
>NC_036849.1:12739243-12919243 GCF_002910315.2 Salvelinus sp. IW2-2015 | reverse complement strand
GGTCAATACTGAGGTCAAGTTGAGTTGGCAAAATTTTTGTTCAAAAATTCACCCAAGACCAAGAGGATGTGGAGGGTTGATCTGTGCTCTAAGTCCAGTTAGAAGTGTTTAGATTAGAATCAGTCTTTTCTGAGTCTAAAACCACAACCTACTTCCACCCACATGTCTGGGAAATTCCAGACCCCCTACCCACATTCCATTAAGAGAAACATGCATGTCGTTACTATGGAATAGCCCATATTACAAATCGTAGCCTACGACTCACAACTAAGACCATGGCCCTGTCTACTCCATCAGTGCCATTGGGTCTGCTACTCTGCTGAACTGTTCCTCTCAGATAATTATGTCTATGGGATTCTCATGGTGGAAAGTTGATATGTCCATGACTTTAATTTCACTAGAACTGTTATGCAGTGCTGGGTCATTCCAACCAACACCCTGTCTGGCTTTTCAATTAGAAATGACATTGGATCCTGATGAATGGGTGGATGGATGGAACTGACCAGGGTTTGTCATGCCACGTTCCTTTTCCCTCCGCTGAGAGGGCAAAGTGACTCATCTAATCTTGGGTTGGTTAGGTTGGCACACTGGCACAGCCCTTCCCTGGTTCTCATTCTCGTTCATTTTCTTTAAAAAAACTCATACTCCCTCCTTTTCCTCGTCTTTTTAATATCGTTTAATATTTCTTTAATCTGTCCTCTGGTTTTTGTTCTTTTTCCTCTGCTTTCCTTCCCTCCCTCTTTCTCATTTTCCACTCCAGCCTCTGAGATAATTTACATTGGGCCGGTCAAAGGTAAGGTTTCTCCTGGTCTTCTGTCCTCCCTCTCTCTGCACTGCTTCCTCTCCCCTTTCTCGCTGCTTCCCCATTCCCTTACCCACTCACCCCTCAGCTGGAGTGATGTTCTGGTCACCTGCCAAGGTTGTATCCAAAGGAAGCCAGCTGCTGCCCTTGTCACTTGAGGATATCCGCTGACGCAGGTCACGTGATCGGCTTTGCCCCACTCCAACAGGACCAAACTTGCTCCTGTCTTTTTTTGAAAAATATAAAAAAGCTTTGCACACTATGCATTTGTTTTGCTGGAAAGCTCAGCTGTTCACATTTTGCTCAACAGGTACCCTAAAGCATGGTTTCCCAAAGTCTGTCCTGGGACCTCCCCTGGGTGCACGTTTTGGTTTTTGTCCTAGCACTACACAGACTCAAATAACCAACTCATCATCAAGCTTTGATTATTTGAATCCGCTGTGTAGTGTAAGGGCAAAAACCAAAATGTCCAGGACCGACTTTGGGAAACCATGCCCTAAAGAATCAAAATGGAACAGAATAAATGGCTATTAGGGGGATTCTATGTCTACAACAACACATTCACCTAATTTCAGATGGACCACCTCCTCCATCCCAAACCCACACAGAAGCCATGTGGTGACACCTTTTTTATATGGTGATGAGCCCTCCTAGTTTACATCTAGGCGACAAAGTGCAGGGTGGTCTATCCGTCCAGACCATACCAGTCCCCAGTGAAAGGGGATTAAGGATTAGGAAACGTTAACATATCCGGTGACTTCCAGCCTGTGGAAGGCACTATCCCACAAAGTCAAAAGCTGTGAGTAAACACATGAGCCTCCCCGATTCTTTTTCTTCTCTAGAGGAGATGGGGGTAAACTGTAATCAGCTTCCTCGAGATATTTGTGATGTCTCCTGCGACCATATGGGAGAGCAGCACTCTAGCTGACCTTACTTTCCTCCCTCCCTTCTATAAACTCTCCACAAACCCTTAGGGATGGGCTGTTGTGGCCCGGTCCCTGTTCTCATGACCTCTACTGTATTACACACACACACCATTTCCTGTTTGAATTTTGGTTAGTGGTTTGGCCTGCCTGCTTTTTTAGGCCAGTGGGGACTGGTCAGTGTGTTATGGAAGCATTTAGCTGCTGAAAATCAACTGGAAATGCAAATGGAACAATAATAAATCAGTATCATGTTTGCAATTCCTTTTCCTAAATGGGTGTGCATTTTTTGACATTCTAATTGAAATGCAAAAAAAGATATTGCATTATCATTTTGATGTTTGAGTATGCATAATATCTGCCAATTTGAAAAATAAATAGCAAAGTGTGTTTGATATTTCATCCAGTACAACACTATCACATTTAAAAATCAAATGTAAATCCTTAAATGATAATTTCTCATGTTTGCCATTTAATTTCCTTGTGTTAATATGAATTGTGACCAAAAATTCTCAATTGACAATGCTTTTCCATACGCTGTGTGGTTGACTGTCAAAATGCAAATTCGATATATCAATTCTTTATTTTGCGATTTCATTACAATAAATGTGATTTAGCTGTCACCCTGGCCTGATATTGGCTACACTATCAAGCTAGCTATTTCCCTCATTACTGTGACAAGGGGGGGGCGAAGGACTGTGCCCGTGTAGTTGTTGCCGGCTTGCAGCGCAAATTGAGCAGTGTAGACTGTATCACGGTGACATCCAGATGGTTACTACCAATATTACAAGTTATTTATGGTGAAGGCTGCTGTCCGACTCTAAATAAAAATCAAGTGGGATGGAACAAATTGAAGATGGTGACCAAATCCAGATGGTGACCAATACTACAAGTTATTTCACCCTTGCCCATCGAAATAAACATCACTATCATCACTAAAACATCACTAAAAGGACATTCTACTCCAAAATGAATGAAAATAAATAAATGTATGTACAGTTGAAGTTGAAAGTTTACATACACTTCGGTTGGAGTCTTTAAAACTAGTTTTTCAACCACTCCACATATTTCTTGTTAACAAACTATAGTTTTGGCAAGTCGGTTAGGACATCTACTTTGTTCATGACACAAGTCATTTTTCCAACAATTGTTTACAGACAGATTATTTCACTTATAATTCACTGTATCACAATTCCAGTGGGTCAGAAGTTTACATGCATGAAGTTGGCTGTGCCTTTAAACAGCTTGGAAAATTCCAGAAAATGATGTCATGGCTTTAAAAGCTTCTGATAGGCTAATTGACATCATGTGAGTAAATTGCAGATGTACCTGTGGATGTATTTCAAGGCCTACCTTCCAACTCAGTGCCTCTTTACTTGACTTCATAAGAAAATCCAAAGAAATCAGTTACGTCCTCAAAAAAATTGTAGGCCTCCACAAGTCTGGTTCATCTTTGGGAGCAATTTCCAAATGCCTGAAAGTACTACGTTCATCTGTACAAACAATAGTACGCAAGTATAAACACCATGGGACCACGCAGCCGTCATACCGCTCAGGAAGGAGACGCGTTCTGTCTCATAGAGATGAACGTACTTTGGTGAAAAAAGTGCAAATCAATCCCAGAACAACAGCAAAGGACCTTGTGAAGATGCTGGAGGAAACGGGTACATAAGTATCTATATCCACAGTAAAAACAAGTCCTATATCGACATAACCTGAAAGGCTGCACAGCAAGGAAGAAGCCACTGCTCCAAAACTGCCATAAAAAAATCCAAACTGCAGTTTGCAACTGCACATGGGGACAAAGATTGTACTTTTTGAAGAAATGTCCTCTGTTCTAATGAAACAAAAAAAGAACTGTTTGGCCATAATGACCATCGTTATGTTTGGAGGAAAAAGGGGGAGGCTTGCAAGCCGAAGAAGAACACCATCCCAACCGCGAAGCACGGGGTTGACAGCATCATGTTGTGGGGTGCTTTGCTGCAGGAGGGACTGGTTCACTTCACAAAATAGATGGCAGCATGAGCACTGGTGCACTTCACAAAATACATCATTTTCTTCCTCTTCATGATTCTCTGTGGATATATTGAAGCAACATCTCAAGACATCAGTCAGGAAGTTTAAAGCTTGGTCCAAATGGGTCTTCGAAATGAACAATGACCCCAAGCATACTTCCAAAGTTGTGGCAAAATGGCTTAAGGACAACAAAGTCAAGTTATTGGAGTGGCCATCACAAAGCCCTGACCTCAATCCCATAGAAAATGTGTGGTCAGAACTGAAAAAGCGTGTGCGAGCAAGGAGGCCTACAAACCTGACTCAGTTACACCAGCTCTGTCGGGAGGAATGGGCCAAAATTCACCCAACTTATTGTGGGAAGCTTGTGGAAGGCTACCTGAAACGTTTGACCCAAGTTAAACAATTTAAAAGCAATGCTAACAAATACTAATTGAGTGTATGTAAACTTCTGACCCACTGGGAATGTGATGAAAGAAATAAAAGCTGAAATAAATCATTCTCTCCACTATTATTCTGACATTTCACATTCTTAAAACAAAGTGGTGATCCTAACTGACCTAAGACAGGGACTTTTTACTAGGATTAAAATGTCAGTTATTGTGAAACTGAGTTTAAATGTATATGGCTAAGGTGTATGTAAACTTCCGACTTCAACTGTATGTGGACACCATCTCAAATATAGTGTCCACCTCCAGAATGAGCCCAATAACACATTGTTACAATTATTTTAACAGATTGGGCCATGTATATAGCCTATGCATGGTCCATATTACCATGTATGCTATTAGCAATAAACATTATCACCTGTAGCCCGACTGATGCAGCAAAGTGCAAATAAATAGGCAACCGCATGCTTCAGCCTATCTGTATTTACCCTAATGGCCTAAAAAAAAAGAATATTTAACCAGGTAGGCCAGTTGAGAACAAGTTCTCATTTACAACTGCGACCTGGCCAAGGCAAAGCAGTGCGACAAAATCAAACTTCAAATATATACACTGAGTATACCAAACATTAGGAATGCTTTCCTAATATTGAATTTCACCCCCTTTCTTTTTGCCCTCAGAACAGCCTCAATTTGTCGTGGCATGGACTCTACAAGATGTCAAAAGCGTTCCACAGGGATGCTGGCCCATGTTGACTCCAATGATTCCCACAGTTGTCAAGCTGGCTGGATGTCTTTTGGGTGTTGGACCGTTCTTGATTCACACGGCAACTGTTGAGCGTGAAAAGTTCTTGACACAAACCGGTGCGACTGGCACCTACTCCCATACCCCGTTCAAAGGCACTTCAATCTTTTGTCTTGCCCATTCACCCTCTGAATGGCACAGATACACAATCCATGTCTGAAGGCTTTAAAATACTTCTTTAACATGTCTCCTCCCCTTCATCTACACTGATTTGAAGTGGAATTAACAAGTGACATCAATAAGGCATCATAGCTTTCACCTGGTCAGTCTGTCATGTAATGAGCTGGTGTTCTTAATGTTTTGTGTGTGATTATTTTTTTTCACTTTTTTTCCTTCCATCTCACATTATCAATACACCGCCCATCGTGTTTAATTAACACTTTTTGCTATTTCGTTGCGCCTTTGCGTTTTTATTTTCGATATGTTAGACCTACATATCGAAAATAAAAATGCAAAGGCGCAACGAAATGGCAAAATGAAGCGCTGCGATTGATTTATCAAATTATTATTATTATTTTGACAGTCTTAAACCACACAGAGTATGGAAAATAATTGCCAATTGCAACTGAGAATTCATTTGATTTTTGTCACGACAAGGAAATGAAATGGCAAACATGAGTAATGATTTGTCATTTTAAGCATTTACATTTGATTTTTAAATGTTTAAGTGTTGTACTGGACAGTACCTTGGAAATTAAATGTTAGACACACTGCTACTTCTTCAAGTTGTCAGGCATCATGCATACTCAATCATGAAAATTCGAATGCAATATATTACCTTTCATTTGAATTTTGTCACAAAATATGCATACCCATTTAGGAAAAGGAATTGCAAACATTATATTGATTTGTCATTTGCCCGTCTAGAATTTAAGGCTGAATTAAGTCACTCAGAGTTACATAGTGTGTGGGCTGTTACTATGCCCTAACATACTGGCCAAGGCCAGCCAACAGGACATTTCATGGTTTCAGATTGGTTATTTGTTTGTTTATTTGACAATGGCTTAAATCCGAATAGAACTCAACATTTTGCATACATACACATCTCTCTCTACACACACTCCTCAACCATACATCCACATGCATACACTCCTCCCTCCAAACACACATCCACCTTTTTCTCCAAAAATGGAACACAAACAAAGCAGAGTGACGCTAGCTTTTGGTACCATGCTGTCTCACTTTGGTGTACCACCCTCCACTGCCCCATCCCTATTCCCATATCCCTCCCTATATGCTGCTGGTTGTGCTGTATAGTTTGCCATGTGCACCTCCCAGGTTGTGGACCATGTGACCATGATCATGTTCAACATCTGCATGCTAAAGCGCATCATAACTCCCCAGCAGCAACAGCAGAGCATCAAGACCACCTATCAGATAGGTGGTGCTACCAGCCACATTAATTGCAGGCTGCAAATGTGTATTGTGGAACAATGTTCACTTAATTTTTGGAGGCTCTTGTGCTTGGTACCAAATGTGTGTCTTGTAGATTGTTTTGCAGTGGACTGTATTGTGAGCATGTTTTTATCATGTTCAGTATTTTGCAGGTATGGTGATATCTTTTTCTTTGTCTTCAGGGATCTGTCACACAGCTGGGATCAATTTCAATTCAGGAAGTTAATTGAAATCCCAGTCTAAGAATAAAAAAAAATTAAAAAATGAATCGTGCTTCAGTTTTTGAATTGGAATTTCAATTAATCTCCCAAACTGAAATGGAATTGAGCCCAACGTTCCTCAATCTACTCCAGGGTACTAAACATGTGTTGTCTGGTTTGCAGGGAGCATCTACTCCAGTCCCGGCCTGTACAGTAAGACCATGACCCCCACTTATGACTCCAGAGACGGAAGCCCCCTATCCCCCACTACCGCCTGGTTTGGAGACAGCCCCCTGTCCGAGGGCAATCCCAGCATCCTCGCTGTCAGCCAGCCAATCTCCTCGCCCGATATCCTGGCCAAGCTCTACAAGCCCCAATCCCTCCTGGACAAGGCCAAGATCAACCAGGGCTGGATGGACTCATCCAGGTCTCTGATGGAGCAGGATGTCAAGGAGAATGAGGTGCTCCTCCTGCGGTTTAAATACCACAGCTTCTTCGACCTCAACCCCAAGGTACAGTATGTGGACCATTCTTTCCATCAGATGAGTCTTTATTAAAAACCATTTTTTAAATGTTTAGGGGGTAGATCAGCTTTAATATTGCAGATAGATTGTGGCTTCTATCAACGTAATTGTCTGCATCATTTCCAATCCCCCATTCGGGAAAGTATTCAGACCCCTTCCCTTCCACATTTTGTTACGTTACAGCCTTATTTTAAAATTGATTGATGAGGAAAAACATGTATTTAATCTACACACTATATCCCATAATGACAAAGCGAAAACAGGTTTTTAGATAAACATATACCCTATACCTCGAAATTGAACTCCTGTGCATCCTGGTTCCATTGATCATCCTTCAGATGTTTCTACAACTTGACTGGAGTCCACCTGTGGCAAATTGATTGGACATGATTTGGAAAGGCACACCCCTGTCTATATAAGGTCCCACAGTTGACAGTGCATGTCAGAGAAAAAACCAAGCCATGTGGTCGAAGGAGTTGTCCGTAGAGCTCAAAGAGCAGGATTGTGTGGAGGAACAGATCAGGGGAAGGGTACCAAAATACCAAAAAATGTCTGGAGCATTGAAAGTCCTCAAGAACACAGTGGCCCCATCATTCTTAAATGGAAGAATTTTGGAACCACCAAGACTCTTCCTAGAGCTGGCCACCCGGCCAAACTGCGCAATCGGGAGAAGGGCCTTGGTCAGGCAGGTGTCCGAGAACCCTATGATCACTCTGACAGAGCTCCATAGTTCCTCTGTAGAGATGGGAGAACCTTCCAGAAGAACCATCTCTGCAGCAAATCAAATTAAACTTTATTTGTCACATGCGCCGAATACAACAAGTGCGTAAGTTACCGTGAAATGCTTACTTACAAGCCCTTAACCAACAGTGCAGTTCAAGAAGAGTTAAGAAAATATTTACCAAATAAACAAAAGTTTAAAAAAAAATTTTTTATACAAAGTAACACAATAAAATAACAATACAGAGGCTATATACAGTGAGTACCGGTGCCGAGTCAGTGTGTGGGGTTACAGGTTAGTTAACTTCTCTGGGATATGTGGGACGCTAACGTCCCACTTGGCCAAAAGCCAGAAAAATGCAGCGCGGCAAATTCTAATATATTACTATAAAAATCAATCTTTCATGAAATCAGACATGAAAGACACCAAATTAAAGCTACACATGTTGTGAATCCAGCCAACATGTCTGATTCCAAATAGGATTTATGGCGAAAGCACACCAAACGATTATGTTAGGTCAGTACATAGCCACAGAAAAACACAGCCATTTTCCCAGCCAAAGATAGGAGTCACAAAAAGCAGAAATAGAGATAAAATTAATCATTAACCTTTGATGATCTTCATCAGATGACACTCATAGGACATCATGTTACACAATACATGTATGTTTTGTTCGATAATGTGCATATTTATATCCACAAATCTCGGTTTACATTGGCGCCATGTTCAGAAATGCCTCCAAAATATCCGGAGAAATTGCAGAGAGCCACCTCAAATAACAGAAATACTCATCATAAACTTTGATGAAAGATACATGTTTTACATAGAATGAAAGATACACTTCTTCTTAATGCAACCGCTGTGTCAGATTTCAAAAAATACTTTACGGAAAAAGCACACCATGCAATAATCTGAGACGGCGCTCAGATATAACAACATTTCTCCGCCATGTCGGAGTCAACAGAAATACGAAATTACATCATAAATTTTCCCTTACCTTTGATCTTCATCAGAATGCACTCCTAGGAATCCTAGTTCCACAATAAATCGTTGTTTTGTTCGATAATGTCCATTACTTATGTCCACGTAGCTACTTTTGCTAGCATGTTTAGTACACATGTCCAAACGCTGGCGCAGATCCAGGCGAACGTCGGACGAAAACTTCAAAAAGTTATATTACAGGTCGAATAAACTTGTCAAACTAAGTAGAGAATCAATCTTCAGGATGTTATCATAAATATTAAATAACGTTCCAACCGGAGAATTCCTTTGTGTCTACAGAAATAATGGAACGCAAGGCGATATCATTTGGAATGCGCGTGACCACGAACAGGCACTCTGCCAGACCACTGACTCATTCCCGTCTCATCTGGCCCCACATCACAGTAGAGGCTTCATTCAACGTTGTACCGACTGTTGACATCTAGTGGAAGGCGTAGGAAGTGCAAACAGATCCATATCTTACTGGGATTTGAATAGGCGATGAGTTGAAAATCGAACAGCCTCAGAATTCTCACTTCCTGTTTGGATTTTTTCTCAGGTTTTTGCCTGCCATATGAGTTCTGTTATACTCACAGACATCATTCAAACAGTTTTAGGACCTTCCGAGTGTTTTCTATCCAATAGTAATAATAATATGCATATATGAGCATCTGGGACAGAGTAGGAGGCAGTTTACTCTGGGCACGCTATTCATCCAAAAGTGAAAATGCTGCCCCCTATCACAAAGAAGTTAAGGTAATTTGTACATGTAGGTAGGGGTGAAGTGACAATGCATAGATATTAAACAGCGAGTAGCAGCAGTGTACAAAACAAATGGAGGGGGGGTCAATGTAAATAGGCCAGTGGCCATTTGATTAATTGTTCCTCAGTCTTATGGCTTGGGGATAGAGTCTGTTAAGGAGCCTTTTGGTCCTAGACTTGGCGCTCCAGTACCGCTTGCCGTGTGGTAGCAGAGAAAAAGGTATATGACCTGGGTGACTGGAGTCTCTGACAATTTTATGGGCTTTCCTCTGACACTGCATATTATATAGGTCCTGGATGGCAGGAAGCTTGGCCCCAGTGATGTACTGGGCCACACACACTACCCTCTGTAGCGCCTTATGGTCAGATGCCGAGCAGTTGCCATTCCAGGCGGTGATGCAACCGGTCAGGATGCTCTCGATGGTGCAGTAAAACTTTTTGAGGATCTGGCTACCCATGCCAAATCTTTTCTGTCTCCTGAGGGGGAAAAGGTTTTGTCGTGCCCTCTTCATGACTGTGTTGGTGTGTTTGGACCATGATAGTACGTTGGTGATGTGGACACCAAGGAACTTGACACTCTCGACCCGCTTCACTTACAGCCCTGTCAATGTTTTGGGGGCCTGTTCGGCCCGCCTTTTCCTGTAGTCCACAATCAGCTCCTTTGTCTTGCTCACACTGAGGGAGAGGTTGTTGTCCTGGCACCACACTGCCATTTCTCTGACCTCCTCCCTATAGGCTGTCTCATCGTTGTCGGTGATCAGGCCTACCACTGTTATCGTCAGCAAACTTAATGATGGTGTTGGAGTCATGTTTGGCTACGCAGTTATGGGTGAACAGGGAGTACAGGAAGGGACTAAGTACACACCCCTGAGGAGCCCCAGTGTTCAGGATCAGGGTGGCAGACGTGTTGTCTACCCTTACCACCTGGGTGCGGCCCATCAGGAAGTCCAGGATCCAGTTGCAGAGGGAGGTGTTTATTCCTAGTGCCCACAAAGCTCATCACTATTCTAAGGACCCTATGGTGTTGAACGCTGAGCTGTAGTCAATGAACAGCATTCTCACATAGGTGAAAATGTCAGTGAAGACACGTGCCAGTTGGTCCGCGCATGCTTTGAGTACACGTCCTGGTAATCAGTCTGACCTCCTCAGCTTCGTGAATGTTGACCTGTTTAAAGGTCTTGCTCACATCGGCTACCGAGAGTGTTATCACTGAGTCATCCAGAACAGCTGGTGCTCTTGTGCATGCTTCAGTCTTACTTGCCTCAAAACGAGCATAAAAGGCATTTAGTTCGTCTGGTAGGCTTGCGTCACTGGGCAGCTTGCATCTGCGTTTACGTTTGTAGTCTGTAATAGTTTTCACGCCCTGCCACACCCGACGAGCGTCAGACCCGGTGTAGTAGGTTTCAATCTTAATCCTGTAATGACGCTTAGCCTGTTTGATGGTTCGTCTGAGCCATAGCGGGATTTCTTATAAGCTTCCGGATTAGTGTCCCGCTCCTTGAAAGCACTCCACAAATCAGGTCTTCATGGTAAAGTAGCCAGACGGACGCCACTCCTCAGTAAAAGGCACATGACAGCCCGCTTGGCGTTAAAAGGCACCTAAAGCAGGAGAAACAAGATTCTCTGGTCTGATGAAACCAAGATTGAACTCTTTGGCCTGAATGCCAAGCGTCACATCTGGGGGAAACATGGCACCATTCCTACGGTGAAGCATGGTGGAGGCAGCATCATGCTGTGAGGATGTTTTTCAGGGGCAGGGACTGGGACACTAGTCAAGATCGAGGGAAAGATGAACGGAGCAAAGCACAGCGAGATCCTTGATGAAAACCTGCTCCAGAGCACTCAGGACCTCAGACTGGGGTGACGGTTCTCCTTCCAACAGGCCAATGACCCTAAGCACACAGCCAAGACAACGCGGGAGTGGCTTCGAGACAAGTCTGAATGTCCCCGAGTGGCCCACCCAGAGCCCGGACTTGAACCTGATCAAACATCTCTGGAGAGACCTGAAAATAGCTGTGCAGCGACGCTCCCCATTTAACCTCGCAGAGCTTGAGAGGATTTGCAGAGAAGAATGGAAGAAACTCCCCAAATACAGGTGTGCCAAGATTGTAGCTTCATACCCAAGAAGACTCAAGGCTGTAATCGCTGCCAAAGGTGTTTCAACAAAGTACTGATTAAAGGGTCTGAATACTTATGTAAATGTGATATTTCATATACAAAAATTGCACACTTCTAAAAATCTGTTTTTGTATTCTTATTATGGGGTATTGTGTGTAGATGGATGAGAGGGGAAAGCGATTTAAATCGATTTTAGAAAAAGGCTGTGGAAAAAGCAAAGGGGTCTGAATACTTAACGAATTCACTGTAAAAAAAAAATAAATGTGACAGGTCGTTAGGTGTAGGCAGGGACAAAAGTAAATATGACTAAATAATTCATCAGGGGGGGTTTTCAACAAATAGACAGGTGTTGTCCTTTCCATGGTAGCCAATTGGCTAACTTTCTATTAAAATGTATTGTAATGAGAATGTATTTATTTTGATATACCAAGTATTCCCACTTCATCGTCGGACCATTTTATTGGTAAATTACACGGTAATGTCAAAGTTTAATTTTTGGGGGAGATACAATACGTAATATTGTACTTATGTTAATTTGGTTTTAATCTAGAGGTTTGAAATGTATCTAGATCCTCTGAGGCTGTGTAGGGATCCAAATTGCGGATTTAAAATTAGAAAATTAATCGTCAGCATACAATGACACCTTTGTTTTTAAGCCCTGCTTTCTAGTCCCTTGATATTATTTTTGGATCTGATATTAATAGCTAACAATTTGATAGCCATAATAAATAGATAAGCCGATAGCGGACAGCCTTGTTTTACTCCTCTTGACAATTTAATACTTTCGGAGAAGTAGCCATTGTTTACTATTTTACACTTGGGCTTACTATACATAACTTTAAACCATTGCATAAGAGATTTTCCAAAATTATAATAGTTCTGGCATTTATATATAAATTCCAGTCATACTTCATCAAAGGCCTTTTCAAAGTCCGCTATGAATACCAGGCCTGGTTTCCCAGATTTTTCATAGGGTTCTATTGTTTCCAGTACTTGTCTTATATTATCTCCAATGTACTGTCCATGTAAAAAAAAATCTGTCTGATAGATGAAAAATATCCGACAATACCGCTTAATTTCTATACGCCATGCATTTTGCTAGGATTTTGGCATCACAACACAAGTGTAAGGTGTCTCCAGTTTTTTTTAGGTTGACTGGATCTTTATATTTACCATCTGGGTCCTGTTTCAGTAATAGAGAAATCATAGCTTCTTGCTGAGTATCTGATAGTCTACAATTGTTTTATAGGAGTGGTTAAAACATGTTAATGCCACATTCAAACATGCACACACACAACTCCCCACCAGCCTACAGCATCTGCAGCTGACAGATTTTGGGGGGTGTGGAGAGGAGGAAGTACCCCTCTGGGCTGTCCTGTTTTCTCAGCTGGACTGTCTCGGAGTGCTTTGTATGTGGATCTGTGCTTGTGCAGAGACAGGCTTGGTGCCAGGGCTAACAGTATTTGTTCTCCCCCCTGCAGTATGATGCCATCCGGGTGAACCAGCTCTATGAGCAGGCCAAGTGGGCCATCCTGCTGGAGGAAATAGAGTGCACCGAGGAGGAGATGATGATGTTTGCTGCCCTGCAGGTGAGACCTGTGTAATGTATGTGTGTCAGTTTGTGTGTTTGTGCGTGCGTATATATTAATTGGCCTGATTGAGGACTGCAGTAGTTATCTTCTCTATGGGCTCACTGCCTGACGAACAGAACACAGAAGAATAACATTTTATTGGTCACATACACATGGTTAGCAGATGTTAATGCGAGTGTAGCGAAATGCTTGTGCTTCTAGTTCCGACAGTGCAGTAATATCTAACAGGTAATCTAACAATTCCACAACTACCTAATACAAACAAATCTAATTAAAGGGATAGAATAAGAATATGTACATATAAATATATGGATGAGGGATGATCGAGCGCCATAGGCAGGATGGTATAGAATACAGTATATACATATGAGATGAGTAATGCAAGATATGTAAACATTATTAAAGTGGCATTATTAAAGTGACTAGTGATCCATTTATTAAAGTGGCCAATGATTTTGAGACTTGTATATAGGCAGCAGCCTCTGTGTCAGTGATGGCTGTTCAACCTCTCTAGGGTACGTGAGACGGTAGTATCCCACCTCTTCAACAGCCAGTGAAACTGCAGGGCGCCAAATTCAAAACAACAGAAATCCCATAATTAGAATTTCTCAAACATACATGTATTTTACATCATTTTAAAGATACACTTGTTGTAAATCCAGCCACAGTGTCCGATTTCAAAAAGGCTTTACGACGAAAGCAAACCAAACGATTGTTAGGTGAGTGCCTATTCACAGAATAACACAGCCATTTTTCCAGCCAAAGAGAGGATTCACAAAAAGCAGAAATATAGATAAAATGAATCACTAACCTTTGATGATCTTCATCAGATGACACTCATAGGACGTCATGTTACACAATACATGTAAGTTTTGTTCGGTAAAGTTCATATTTATATCCAAAAATCTGAGTTTACATTGGCGCGTTACGTTCAGAAGTTCCAAAACATCCTTCTTTTTTTTTTTGCTGAGATTTTGCAGAGAGCCACATCAATTTACAGGAATACTCATAATAAACATTGCTAAAAGATACAACTGTTATGCATGGCATTTTAGATGCACTTCTCCTTAATGCAACCGCTGTGTCAGGTTTCAAAAAAGCTTTACGGAAAAAGCAAACCATGCAATAATCTGAGTCGGCGCTCAGAGCCCAATCAAGACACAAATATATCCGCCATATTGTGCAGTCAACATAAGTCAGAAATAACATCAGAAACATTCACTTACCTTTGATGATCTTCATCAGAATGCACTCCCAGGAATCTCAGTTCCACAATAAATGTTTGTTTAGTTCGATAATGTCCATCATTTATGTCCAAATTCCTCCTTGTTGTTCTAGCGTTCAGTACACTTTCCAAACTCACGACGCGCGGGCAAGTCCAGCGGAAAGTACGGACGAAAAGTTAAAGTTATATTACAGTCCGTAAAAACATGACAAACGAAGTATTGAATCAATCTTTAGGATGTTTTTAACATAATTCTTCAATAATGTTCCAACCGGAGAATTCCTGTGTCTTCAGAAGTGCGATGGAACAGAGCTCGCTCTCACATGAATGCACATGGTCAGCGCATGTTCAGGTCATGGTAGACCTTACTCAATCCCCTCTCATTTGGCCCCACTTCACAGTAGAAGCATCAGACAAGGTTCTAAATCACATATAGTGGAAGCCTTAGGAAGTGCAACATTACCAATATCCCACTATCTTCAATAGGAGCTGAGTTGAAAATCGACCAACCTCAGATTTCCCACTTCCTGGTTGGATTTTTTCTCATGTTTTTGCCTGCCAAATGAGTTATGTTATACTCACAGACAGCATTCAAACAGTTTTAGAAACTTCAGTGTTTTCTATCCAAATCTACTAATAATATGCATATTCTAGCTTTTATGGCTTTGTAGCAGGCCGTTTACTCTGGGCATGCTTTTCATCCGGACGTGAAAATACTGCCCCCTACCCCAAAGAAGTTAACAGTCTGATGGCCTTGAGATAGAAGCTGTTTTTCAGTCTCTAGGTCCCAGCTTTGATGCACCTGTACTGACCTCGCCTTCTGGATGGTTGCGGGGTGAACAGGCAGTGGCTCGGGTGGTTGTTCTTGATCTTTTGGCCTTCCTGTGACATCGGGTGCTGTAGGTGTCCAGGAGGGCAGGTAGTTTGCCCCCGGTGATGCGTTGTGCCGACTGCACCACCCTCTTGAGAGCCTTGCAGTTGTGGGCGGTGCAGTTGCCGTACCAGCCCGACAGGATGCTCTCAATCTTGCATCTGTGAAAGTTTGTGAGGGTTTTAGGTGACAAGCCAAAATCTTCAGCCTCTTGAGGTTGAAGAGGCGCTGTTGCTCCTTCTTCACCACACTGTCTGTGTGGGTGGACTACTTCAGTTTGTCTGTGATGTGTACACCAAGAAACTTAAAACTTTCCACCTTTGCAGCAGTACACAGAAACATGGTCCCCCAGATAACTGTATGCAAGGCTGTATGCTTGCACGGAGCAACTACAATTAAACCAAATGATCCTGTCTGTGACGCCTTGGCTCTAGAAACAACCCATTCCAGACTCCTGCCATTGAAGATGGTTAGACTAGACACGTCACTGATACTTTAGACTTGTTCAAGTGCTGTTCAACCCCATAGTTAACTGCTGAGGAACTATTGATTATGTCACTGCTTCTTTTATACAAGTTGTGTAATATAAGAGGAATAGTGAAGAGCGGGAAGGACAGTGAAGGTATGATTTTGGGGGTGTGGGGATCCGAGTCTCTTGTGTCCCTTTGGGTTGCCCCCTGAGACCAGGGCAGCCCTGCTATTTCCGATCCTCGTAAAGCCTGAGTGACAGGACATGGGGACGCCAGTGTGTCCTCACCCCGACGGGTAATTATAGAGTAGCCATGGCTACTGGACTCACCCCACCGGAGGGATCACTCACTCCAACCCAACCTGTAGTCTCCTACACATTCCTCAATATCCCCAATTACACTGAAAGGTGATACTGTGCTAGGGTCTTCAACAGGTGCCGAGGTGTTTATTAATACACCATTGGTTGTCGGTTTAGTGGTTCATCCCCCCTGAAGAGATACTCAAGATGCTAATCTGCAGTGTGTTTGGATTAGCAGCTAGCATGTCGCTACCTGTCTGTTAGTGCCACTATCTATCGTTATCTCTTGCTGAGTTAATGGTAGCTGTGACAGTCATGGCTAAGGTGTCACTGATGAGATCAGGCAGGAAGAGAAGGGGTGGGTTTTTTACAGTAAGAGTTGAATGGTCGCTGTGTCCAGGGAGCTGCCTATCACCTGGATATGTCCGTGGGGCTAAGTATAGCGATTAGCCTGCCATGTCCAGCACAGTAAACACGACTATTTGGGGGATAAAGGCCCAGGGCATGCCTGCCAGTCAGCCCACTACCTCCAACTCCAACCCTACACATACAAAACACATGCGCTAGAAATACACATGTACGCACCAGAAACACCCTCACACTCACACCCATACCCCCCCCCCTCCCCAAGTGTCAGTAGAGCATTGGCGTCAGAGGTGGAGACATGGAGGGAGAAGCCTTTGTCCTACATTCTAAAACCCTAGCTGGCTATGGCCGCAGAAGTGCAGTGTGTCCTGAAATATGCCTCTTTTCCTTTCCCTCTAACTCTCTCACCCCCACACTGTCTCTAACTCATTCGCTCCCTCTAGGCAGCTGTTCATTCATATCGAGGAGGAGGAGTAGGAGGTGGGGGGGTTGACAGTATAAATACAGTTTGTCAACAAGTTGTATTTAGTGTTGTTGAGGCATAGGCTTCGTGCCACTGGGGGGGTAGACCAGACCAGAACCTGGTGAGACTGGCTCTATGTTGGTCCAGAGGATAGTGTGAATGAATGGCCAGGCAAGGCCAGAGACTCGTCCCAATATAACAAACAGGATTCTGACCAGACTAGATGGTATTTCCATTGTGAATCAATGCAGAAATGTTGCACGCGATGTCCCAAGTCTGCACTACTCACATGTGCTCCTAGTAAAGACACATTTACAGTCACTAATTTCACCTACTAAATAATCCCCCCCCCCCCCCCCCAAAGCCACTCTCTGTCACAGACATGGTTTCTACACACTGGATGCATAAACTGTCCATTGTCTATGAATTCTTTACTCACTTCAAAGAATTCAAAGTAATTATTGTTAATGAACAGTTAGTGCCTCATGGTACTCACTTCTACAAAACCCAAAGAAACTCAGAAGTATTTATTGGACAACCAGGTATGTTTGTCTGTTTTTACTACTTTACCACTTCATATGCTATGAAAGGGACGAGGCAATCACTACTAATGTACACAGAAACGGAAGCCAGTGGAGCAAACCAGAAAAGTTACATTACCAGTAATGACATTCACAATATCAAACAGGAGACTGGTGTTGACACATTATTCACTGTCATGGCATATAGTGTAAAGGACTGTTGGCTAAACATTTAGTCCTTTCTCTCTCCCCCAGTACCACATCAACAAGCTGTCCATCATGTCGTCAGACAACCACATGAACAACAGTGAGAAGGAGGTGGACGAGGTGGACGCTGCCCTGTCAGACCTGGAGATCACCCTGGAGGGAGGCAAGACCTCCAACACCCTGGTACTACACCTTAATGTCCTATACTAACCCCAACCCTAACTCTGTCAGACCTGGAGATCACCCTGGTACTACACCTTACTGTCCTATACTAACCCCAACCCTAACCCTGCCAGACCTGGAGATCACCCTGGTACTACACCTTACTGTCCTATACTAACCCCAACCCTAACCCTGTCAGACCTGGAGATCACCCTGGTACTACACCTTACTGTCCTATACTAACTCCAACCGTAACCCTGTCAGACCTGGATATCACCCTGGAGGGAGGCAAGACCTCCAATACACTGGTACAACTACTGCACTTTACCGTAAAACACACTAGTTATGCAATTTACTGTACTTTACCTCACTGCTACTCTAGTGGTACATTCAATTAGAGCAAATGTTATTGGGCACATCCAGAGTGGCATATTATGGTTGAATCGGAATGTTAAACTCAAATCTCTCTACCATCATATTTATGCCAATATGACACCAATGTAGATGAAAATTTGCAAATCAACTTGATTTGAGGAACACAACACACTCCCGTCATAATCCATCCGGCCGTTACCGAGAACCACTATACTGGATTGTTGACATGGTCGTGTTAGTATTACGGTTGTCAGAATTTTTTTTCCCAAACCTAGCTCAAATTCCAGATCAGAAGGTCAGAATAAAACGAGGCTACAGCGTCCATATGGTGACCATTAGACTTACATCCATTTAGGCTGAATAAGTTAATAGGCACAACATGCACATTTCTGCCCAATAAAAATCTATGTTCTACCTTTTTTTCTGACAATTAATTTCTTACAATGCTAATATTTTTTTGCCAAATCTCAAAGTTCTAAACCCAGGGCTGCGGTCCAAACACTTAGAAGACACCCTCGTTCACTTACCCTCACCTTATGCCCTTGGGGGAATCGCCATTGCCATCTTGGAGGGTGGTCCAAATGATTTGACAAGCAAGGGAAGTTTGCATCGTAAGTCCCTCAGCCCTCGTTTTTAGTCGGCTTTGCGAGTGAACAATTATGTTCACTCCGGGGCCTGAAGCTCCCTAGAATTCAATTTGCAACGATTGTACATCCGCTAAGGAAAGTCTGCGAAAACTTAAAAACAACATCAATGGAGAAGTCAACATACAAGTGTAAGTAAAAACAAATGCAAATAAGTTAGAAATTGTGCCACTAATGCACATGACGGCATAAACACGTCCCGTAAATGTTATAATTTTTTTTTTATCTTTTGGAAATTGTATAAATAAAACATTTTCCTTCAGAAGTTCCAGCTAGGCAGGGTAACGTTATTTAATTTGATAGCTATCATACAGTAGGCGTATATTAATAATAATATATTTAAAAGACATGCACTCATAATTGACGTAGCGCATATAAAGCACACAAGCTACCGGTGGCTGACAACACAATCGTCACAGGATGAACAAGTGACTAATTTCTGGCCAAAATAATTCCTTCCTCCCTTGCCCTGCAAGTGTATACTCGTCAGACGTCATGATACGTCATCAGAAGTGTCCACAAAATTTGAGGGCTATGAGTGGCTTTGGACCGCAGCCCGGGTAGAGCAACTTGACTAGTAGAAAGCTAGCAGCTGTAGCTAGTTAGCTAGCTTACACCGGTTGGATGAGAAGCAAAAGGAAGGTAGCTAGGTATATTTTGCTATGGAGGGTTTTTCATATGGCTGAAATCACCTGTGTAAACTGCTGACCTGGAAACGTGGATATCCATTTAAATAGTGTTAAGTTGAAGTACAGTGGGGAGAACAAGTATTTGATACACTGCCGATTTTGCAGGTTTTCCTACTTACAAAGCATGTAGAGGTCTGTATTTTTTATCATAGGTACATTTCAACTGTGAGAGACGGAATCTAAAACAAAAATCCAGAAAATCACATTGTATGATTTTTAAGTAATTAATTAGCATTTTATTGCATGACATGCGTATTTGATCACCTACCAACCAGTAAGAATTCCYGCTCTCACAGACCTGTTAGTTTTTCTTTAAGAAGCCCTCCTGTTCTCCACTCATTACCTGTATTAACTGCACCTGTTTGAACTCGTTACCTGTATAAAAGACACCTGTCCACACACTCAATCAAACAGACTCCAACCTCTCCACAATGGCCAAGACCAGAGAGCTGTGTAAGGACATCAAGGGTAAAAATTGTAGACCTGCACAAGGCTGGGATGGGCTACAGGACAATAGGCAAGCAGCTTGGTGAGAAGGCAACAACTGTTGGCGCAATTATTAGAAAATGGAAGCTGTTCAAGATGACGGTCAATCACCCTCGGTCTGGGGCTCCATGCAAGATCTCACCTCGTGGGGCATCAATGATCATGAGGAAGGTGAGGGATCAGCCCAGAACTCCCTTCAATGACCTGAAGGGAGCTGGGACCACAGTCTCAAAGAAAACCATTAGTAACCCCTACGCGTCATGGACTCAAATCCTGCAGCGCACGCAAGGTCCCCTGCTCAAGCCAGCGCATGTCCAGGCCCGTCTGAAGTTTGCCAATGACCATCTGGATGATCCAGAGGAGGAATGGGAGAAGGTCATGTGGTCTGATGAGACAAAAATAGAGCTTTTTGGTCAAAACTCCACTCGTGTGTTTGGAGGAAGAAGAAGGATGAGTACAACCAAGAACACCATTTAACCGTGAAGCATGGAGGTGGAAACATCATTCTTTGGGGATGCTTTTCTGCAAAGGGGACAGGACGACTGCACGTATTGAGGGGAGGATGGATGGGGCCATGTATCGTGAGATCTTGGCCAACAACCTCTTCCCTCAGTAAGAGCATTGAAGATGGGTCGTGGCTGGGTCTTCCAGCATGACAACGACCCAAAACACAGCCAGGGCAACTAAGGAGTGGCTCCGTAAGAAGCATCTCAAGGTCCTGGAGTGGCCTAGCCAGTCTCCAGACCTGAACCCAATAGAAAATCTTTGGAGGGAGCTGAAAGTCCGTATTGCCCAGTGACAGCCCCGAAACCTGAAGGATCTGGAGAAGGTCTGTATGGAGGAGTGGGCCAAAATCCCTGCTGCAGTGTGTGCAAACTGGTCAAGAACTACAGGAAACGTATGATCTCTGTAATTGCAAACAAAGGTTTCTGTACCAAATATTAAGTTCTGCTTTTTCTGATGTATCAAATACTTATGTCATGCAATAAAATGCAAATTAATTACTTAAAAAATATCACAATGTGATTTTCTGGATTTTTTAGATTCCGTCTCTCACAGTTGAAGTGTACCTATGATAAAATTACAGACCTCGACATGCTTTGTAAGTAGGAAGACCTGCAAAATCGGCAGTGTAACAAATATTGTTCTCCCCACTGTATCTATAACAGGGTCCGTAGCGTAACGGTTGGCGTCACTGCCCTGGGATTTGAAGGTCCCGGGTTCGCCTACCGGAGGGGATATTTTGACCATTCTCTTTCGTGTAATAGATTTTGACACCCTCCTTTCCAAAACACACACACCGTCAGATGCACTCCATCCCTACAGTACAAATGAACACAATAAATTGCACAGGTTGTAAACGTTTCTCCTTTTCTGGCGCCACTTTCATTTGAGAAGCTAAGAAATTTGTCAAGCTGGCCCGGGTGGAGCTGAAAATGACTCGCACATCTTAAGCTTATTGTACACTATCAGTAGTTTATTTTTTATTTTTATTTTACCGTTATTTTACCAGGTAAGTTGACTGAGACACGTTCTCATTTGCAGCAACGACCTGGGGAATAGTTAACGGAGAGGAGGGGGATGAATGAGCCAATTGTAAACTGGGGATTATGGTGACCGTGATGGTTGAGGGCCAGATTGGGAATTTAGGCAGGAACGGGGTTAACACCCCTACTCTTACGATAAGTGCCATGGGATCTTTAATGACCTCAGAGAGTCAGGACACCCGTTTAACGTCCCATCCGAAAGACGGCACCCTACACAGAGCAGTGTCCCCAATCACTGCCCTGGGGCATTGGGATCTTTGTTTAGACCAGAGGAAAGAGTGCCTCCTACTGGCCCTCCAACACCACTTCCAGCAGCACCTGGTCTCCCATCCAGGGACTGACCAGGACCAGTAGTACTTATTTAAAAGCAGTCTATGTTCTCTTACAAATGAGTACTCCCATCTGTTTTCATATTTATACTGCCATTTATAAATGTGGGAATGTGTGCTCTTTTACTGCTGTTGGACAGCTGTGTACAGCATTACTAAGAGCATTTGTAGCTGAAGGATTTAGCGCCCCAATCCAATGTCAGATTTGTAAATATGTGTTCTTAAAAGTGTTTTGTACTTGTCTATTGACTTTTGTATTTTACAGGTGTTTCTCAGCAGTTTGCCACAGTGTTTGTATCAGGAGTTACCAAGATTGCTATTGACAAGCCACAGGGTTATGCAGGCTTTTTTGTTCAAGCCCCGTGCTACCACACCTGATTTTACTACTCCGCTGTTGATCAAGACCTCAGCTGTTCATCGAGACCTTGAATAGTACAGTCAGGTGTGGTAGAACTGGGCTTGAACAATAAATCCTGCATAACCCTGTAGCTCTTAAAGAGCAATTATGGCCATCCCTGAACTATATCTGATGAATATACGATTGTACATTGTATATTTTGTAATAACTCACTATTGTTTACAGGTAATGTAGTATCCTACTAGGCCTTTCTTCAGTACACTTTAAAGTACATTTTCATGTTAATAGGTACATGTTGATTATTTTGTATTTTCCAGCAGCTTTCTCATTTTTCTTGTTACAAGAGATCAGTGAAAAATTATTCAGTTTACACCATATATTGGCTTAAATGGGTTTCTGGTTTTTCGCTTTCCTCTGGAAAATCAGCTGTTAATATAAAATAAATACTAATAACTACATTATTTCAGTTGCCATTTGTCATTATTGTGTACTTTTATTGCTATGTTTTGCTGTATTATAATGTTGTAAAATAGTGTTATATAAGCACCTTCTGGTGTAAAAACCATGGCAATTAGTCAGGCTGTTTGAGAAGGTTTGAATTCTAAGCAACCTGCCTACACATTGTTTGTAGTACAATAGACCAGCATAGCTACTATAGTACATTAGGTCAAAGCTGTGTGCTGGAAAACCTTAGAGCATCGGTGAAGTACGCATTGTGGTGCACATTTCCTTTTTTGGCTTCAGACCAATGCCTACTCTCACTTAAAAAAAATTTTTTTAGTTTGACTGGGCTCTGGGTGAGAACTTCACTGCAAGGCAAAAAGCTACTTCAGAAGGTGTATGTTCTAATGATGTATATAAAGACTAGAATGCTGATGCTATGTGTTGGTCAGTGAGAGGCTTTAAAGCCACCGGTCGGCCATATTGGCACTCCCCAGTAATAGCGGTCCTCCACAAGAATGAATGGAATTCTACAGTATTTCAAATAAATATTTAAAGGACAAAATTACGTGTATTTAAGTATTTTGTTTTTGTAGTGGGGACAGTAACATTAACACTTTCTAACAATTATACTTTAAGGAGAATGTTATATATTTGATTATTTATATGTTTAGCTCACATAATATATTTTAAAAGTATGCATTAGGTGTCTGTAATAGAATAAACGTGGTAAAAACACTTTTAAACATTAAGACATTTCTATAGCTTCCAAAGGTGGGGAAGTGTGAAGATGGAGGTACAGTGGCTTAAAAACAGCACCCCCTGTCAGTTATCTAGTGTATATATATAAATTATTGGTAAATTCTGTATGGGTAGTGGGTATCGCATGATTTGGCCATCGTTAAAACTGTCTGCCCCAACCAACAAGTTTATACAGCTTATCTGAGGAAGTTGAAGCTTGATTACCTAACTGTTTTCTTTTATATGCAACTCTGAGCGATGACATTGCAAACATAGAAAGTCAAACTTGAGGTCATTGTTAAAGTTGTGCTTTATAATCCTGTCCTTGTCCTTTCTCAATAATAACCATTCAACCAGCACTAAACATGTTTCTTCCTCTCAGGGTGATATCACATCCATTCCTGAACTGGCTGACTACGTCAAAGTCTTCAAGTAAGTTCAACAACTGCTTCAGTGGTAGAAGTTGTCTTTAATCACAGATCTAGGATCAGTGTATCATCCTGAAATCCATTAGGGGGAAATTCTAAACTGACCTTAGATCAGTGGCAAAGAGCCAACTAGCCAGTTCCTCCTAACTCTCCAGACTGCCTCCGTTGATTCATTTTAGCCCTTTCTTGATGTTTGCTAATGACTGGCCATGCGCCTTTAAAGAAGGCATTGTCCCTGGGATGTTAAATCTAATACTATGGGAGCAGGAAACAAGGTTTGGGCCTAAATTGGAGAGCTGTTGTCTGTTCAGTATCAAACTTGGCTGTATGGATTGGGTTTGTGGGCTGGCTTGTTCCCAGGACCAGCTTATTGGTGGGGCTCAGGATGTATCAAAAACACTGATTACTGCAGTGATTCGGGTTTACGTTAGGACTAGGACCAGTTATAATGGTCCTCTTCAGTTGGTAGAGCATGGCCCTTGTAACACCGGGATAGTGGGTTCGACTCAAGAGACCACCCATAAATAAAATCTATGCACGCATGACTTAGTTGCTTTGGACAAAAGCATCTGCTAAATGGCATATGTTATATTGTTATTATATTATAGGCTCTAACTAGGGCACAAAGCAATATCTTTTACATAGCTAGGCGCCCAAAGTTTTTCCTGGTCAGGTGGTGAGTAAAACCCCTGGCCCTAGTCATAAAAGCCTTTTGGCCACAGGCCCGTGTTGACAAGCAGGTAGCTCTTGCAGCTTTAATAATGTTGTAAAAATATAAGCTGTAGACTATTACTGAGAGGTATTTCCACATGAATATGTATGAACTTTCCAATTTGTAAGTCGCTCTGGATAAGAGCGTCTGCTAAATGACTTAAATGTAAATGTAAATGTAATTGTCCTCCATTAAAACTCATGTCCAACGTTGGCTCCTCTCCCATTCATGCTACTGACTCCGTTATGGACCACAGAAGGAGGCTGAGAAGGCTCTCGCTGTCTCTTTCTCTCGTCTTTTTTTCTGTTAGATTTGGCCCCTCTGAAGTGGAAAAAAGTACCCCCTTTTTTATGTGGCGTGACGGCTCCTCTTGGTGTCTGGGGTTGGGTTAGCGTTGCTAAGCTATGTGTTTTGTGATTCAAGCAGAACTGACTACCCCCCTGTCGCTCTTTTTCTCTCCTATGTGTTTTCCAGGCCAAAGAAACTGACACTGAAAGGCTACAAGCAGTACTGGTGCACGTTCAAGGACATCACAATTTCCTGCTACAAGAGCAAAGAGGAGGCTCATGGGACACCCTCTCTCCAAATGAATCTAAGAGGTACTAGTACACACACACACACACACACACTAAAGAATTCAACAGTTCCTTTACAACCTGAGTCTGTGTGATCCCCAATGGTGTGTGATGGATGGTTTTGACCACCTACCGCCCCCTTCCTCTCTGAACTGTTCGTGTTTTTGTAGGTTGCGAGGTGACACCAGATGTCAACATCTCCGCTCAGAAATTTAACATCAAGTTGCTTATCCCGGTAGCTGACGGCATGAACGAGATCTGGCTGCGGTGTGACGCTGTGAGTACGGCTCTTTGGCCCCCCGCAGGCAGACCTCCCCCCAGGGGAAACACTGATACTGTAAATGCAGTCCATATAGTCATCTTATAATCATAACCACCATCCTTCTCTCTGTCTACTCCCTCCCCTCCCCATGCAGGAGAAGCAGTATGCCCACTGGATGGCAGCGTGCCGCCTGGCCTCTAAGGGGAAGACAATGGCAGACAGCTCCTACAATCTGGAGGTCCACAACATTCTGTCCTTCCTCAAGATGCAGCACATGAACCCTGACCCCCAGTTCATTGCGGAGCCAGCCGTCACCAACGACATCAACTCTGAGTGCCTGGTGTCTCCGCGCTACCTGAAGAAGTACAAGAACAAGCAGGTAACTGAAATAACCAGTGTCTGTGTGGAGAGGAGACCCCATTTATGTAGCCTACAGCTGAATGGCCAAGGATTCAAATATGCATGCAGGTGGATACATACACTGCGAGTGAACAGACAAAGCTATGGCAGCAGAAAGCAACCCTGGCGAGATAATGGGGAAATAATTGTTCCAGGGGGAGTTTGTTGTGTATCCCCTCCCCGATGCACCCCAGCTGGGCGCCTCCTGGCGTCTGGGTTGTCCTGCACAGGAATGCAACCTCCCTCCCTCTTTCGCTCCCTCCTTCCCTCTAAGGGGAACCCAGGACAGCGGACCATGCACTCAGCAGTCTAAAAGGGAGGATTACCACAAGTGAAGCTCAAAGGCGATCTCCTTACTCTAAACTAGCTACCTTCCCTCGTCTCCTTTCTGTCATTATAACTGAAAGGTGACTAGCAAGGAAGCTAGTTGACTGGATAGAGGTCCACCATGTTAATTTCACACATCCATGCCCTGCCAGATCTGTGCTCAAGAAGGAAAGGAGAAGAGGAAAATAATATAATACTGAAGACTATTGAGAGACGCAGCCAGAGAAATCCAGACAACCTAAAGGAGTTGTCTCACTAAGAACTCGGAGGCAAACCACCAAAAGCCAAACAATGATGAGATGTCACATTTATGCATTAGATGAACTTGTTTAAGGGGCAGTATAATTGTGCTCTGTACTTAGCAAATTCCCATGTAAATAACAGGCTGATGTATATACTGTACATTAGACATGCAGAGCACATGCCTCCACAGATGGGTGGGGGAGTGGCCTTCCCTCGCTTACTCACTCAATGAGGTTCTGATTAAGCTGTATAGGAAAAGTGGGAAGTTATTTTGGTGTGGGTGTGTGTTTCGGTGGTTAAGTGATGACTCCATACTAGTCTGGGTTTGGACTGTAACCATAGCTTCAGCCTGGCGTGTTACTGGGTCGTCTAGGAAAAGAGCATGGGGAAAGACCACTCCTGATGTGTGAGGGAGGAGGGGGAGAGCTCTTCAAACAGGAAATGTCTATCCTGAGTGGACATCCTGAAAACAGTCATTACTGTGTCCACTGAATCACATTGAAATTGTATTTTTGTTCTAAAAAAAGGAATGAGAAAGAGCCAAACTTGTTTATTTGGCATTGCTGCCTATAAACAGGATAGGTGTGTGAGTGTGTGTAGTGTGATGGGCCTTCTACTCAGATCTCATTCAAATTCTCACCCCTCCTAGCCTCTTTACCCAGGCCTGCGGGGCAGTCTGTCTGTATGGGGCTGTGGTTCTGGCCCATCTCCAGTCTCTGTCTCAGTGTGAGGCTCTGAGCTCTAACCCAACCGAGCCTAGCTAGGCAAGCAAGGGATGGACCAAAGGCACCTCATGAAACACTCCTTTCATCTCTGGCTGGACAGGGCTACTGGTGGTGGGATTAGCAAGGGAAGTTTTGAAGAGCATTGTGTGCTTTTTGAGAATTTGTTCTGTAGTTTTTGTGTGTGTTTGGGAGGGGAGTTTCAAGACATGAGTTCTGCCTGGGAATGCAGAATGGGAAGCTAGGCTGAGAAAAGCCACTGTCAGTCAGTCAGCTAGTTGTGCTGTGGGAGAGATGTTTTCAGTGTACTGCCTCTCCCCCCCAAACTGGACTTCCTCTTCTCACCCCCCCCCCCCCCCCCCCCTCCCCTCCCCTCCCCATGGGACTTCGTGCTCTAATCCCAGCAGATACGCACAGGAATTTATAGATTGCCGAGTGTTGGGCTAGATGGTTTCTTAACTTCCTAGCCAAACATACAATTTTACATAAGAGAAAGCAAACTGGGGAGGCCAAATAACAAACCCCAGGATATTGCTAGTTAACCAAATCCAGAGAGCTGTAGCTCTCTATACTACAGCTGTGTGATGCCTTGGTATGTATTACCACCTGGTGGACATAATGGGAATTGCATACACAAGGCTGCTGGCCTGCCCTACAGTACTCAAGCTAGTTAAGTGTAAAATAAAACCTTCAACAACTATCACCCAGGTCTTTCAAGAAATAATTACTCCAATTAAATGTTTCAAACCTGTAAATCAATTAAATCAGTTTGTAATCGTTTGTGTCCAGATAACTAAACCCTCTGCTTGCCCTGACAGATACTGTACTGTGACTGCTGCTGCTTTCTCTCCACATGGAGACTGCTGCATGATCCTACAGACTCAACTCTCCTGTTCACTTGCCCTGTTCTGATTCAGATTCTGCTGCTTTCTCTCCACATGGAGACTGCTGCATGATCCTACAGACCTCAACTCTGCTGTTCATTTACCCTGTTCTGATTCAGATTCTGCTGCTTTCTCTCCACATGGAGACTGCTGCATGATCCTACAGACTCAACTCTCCTGTTCATTTACCCTGTTCTGATTCAGATTCTGCTGCTTTGTTTTGGAGCTATTTTCTTTGCTCCATGGCCTTGTTCTCACCTGCTTGTTTTTCTTTCTTCTTTCTATCTTCCTTTCTTTCTTTCTGTTTTCCCACTACCTCCCCTCCTTTTGCACTCTTCTTCCATCCCTGCCTCCCTCCCTCTTCAGCCAGGCTATATCAGGGACCTGGTAAGTGGAAATGGCTTTGTCTTGGGGTCGTGGTTGATTTACCATAGTAGTAGTTGTTTAACAGTCTCAATAGCTAGTTTGTTTCACCTTTAGTCTTAGGAAACCTGAAACTTCCCAGTCCAAGTGTGATTGCTAATTGAGTTTTGTTCAAGCCTCATTTCCTCTCATTTCTCCTTCAACTACTAACACACCCTGAATGGGATAGTAAGATGGTAAAGTGGTGAGTCTGTCCTGAAGACCCAGGTCAGCATCTGTCCTACTCCTCATCCCACTGACTCATACGCCATGGGTTTGGGCTGCTCTCCTTCGAACTCAACTTTAGGGCTGTAAAGAACCACACTTGCGCCGGGGCGGGGAGGCACTTCATGGGCCATTAGACTTAGACTGACCTCTGGGGATCTCAACTGTTGGTTCATACTTTAGTTCGGTGATCTTGTGTGCCTTCCTATATTTACGGGGAGGTGTCTTTGGGTTTGGGGGTTTATAGCGTGGTTTTAGTGTGGTGAGGGTGGGGCCATGTGTGCACAGTAGGCCAATGTCTGTGTCTAGGGCAGGGCAGGGCTGTTCAATTCAGGTCCTGGAGGGCTGAAAAACATATTTTTTTTGTTTCTACCTGGTAGTCAATTGCACCCTACCTGGTGTCCCATGTCTGAATTAGTCCCTTATTAAAAAGGGAGGATGAAAACCAGAAGTGTTTCAGCCCTCCAGGACCAACATTGAACAGCCCTGGTCTGGGGTTTGGTTTCAGAGTGGAGGTGGTGTTGGTGTGTCACGTGTTCAACAGCCTTTCGATATGTGTTAATCAGATTTCGGCCCGGATCCTGGAGGCACACCAGAACGTGGCCCAGATGAGTCTGATCGAGGCCAAGATGCGCTTCATCCAGGCGTGGCAGTCCCTGCCCGAGTTTGGCATCACTCACTTCCTGGCCAAGTGAGTCCCTCTCTCTTCTTCCTCATACAGAAAATAACAGACATTTTCCCAAGTCTGTGTTTCTCTGTCTGCCTCTCTCGGTGTCTTTGTGTTTTTGGACTTGTTGTTTTATGGCTAACAGAAATGTTTTTGTCAGATACAAAGTTGCATGGTTGAAATCCAATAAGCATATTACTTCCAAGAACCACATCCCAAGCAGTGAGCTCACTTGGAATTCTCTGTCATTCCCAGATTCCAGGGCGGGAAGCGGGATGAGCTGATCGGCATCACCTACAACCGTTTGATCCGGATGGACGCCAACACCGGAGACGCCATCAAGACTTGGAGGTTCGCCAACATGAAGCAGTGGAACGTCAACTGGGAGATCAAGATGGTACAAATTTCAGCTTTTAAACCAGGAAAAAAACAGTTTGAGACAACGTATTCAATACTCTAAACAGAGTCACCGTCAGTTTGTTTTCGCTTTATCATCTTAACATGGCATTTCACATGTAAATCTTTCACATCTTTACTAAATGAATTGTCAGTAAAGTCCTATGGTTTTGACTGTGTGGTCCCGTGTGGCTCAGTTGGTAGAGCATGGCGCTTGCAACGCCAGGGTTGTGGGTTCATTCCCCACGGGGGGACCAGGATGAATATGTATGAACTTTCCAATTTGTAAGTCGCTCTGGATAAGAGCGTCTGCTAAATGACTTAAATGTAAAAAAATGTAAATGATCACCCTGTGCCCTAGGTGACGGTGGAGTTTGCAGATGAGCCCAGCCTGGCCTTCATCTGTGCGGAGGTAGACTGTAAGGTGGTACATGAGTTCATCGGAGGCTACATCTTCTTGTCCACGCGCGCCAAGGACCAGAACGAGTCTCTGGATGAGGAGATGTTCTACAAGCTGACCAGCGGCTGGGTCTGAGTCTGACTACCCTGTGCCAGGGGTCAGAGGTCAAGAGGGGAGGGAGGGTGGGGACTAGATCTTATGAGTTTATTTTATTTGTTATATATTTTTGATGGTTTTATTTTGGAACTGTGCTAAAGAGACCCACACGGCCGCCCACTATCGTTATTGCTGTTAAGAAGCTGACACCCTTTATTTTTTGTTGTGTTAATGCTGACAAAGGTATTTGTAAACACTAATATTTTGCGCAATGCTGCAGCCCAGATGATCTCTGAACTCCAAACCCTGCCTGTGGCTCCCCCATCCCTCTCCAATGCACAGGGGACATCGTCTACTTCCTCAAGCAGCGATCACAAAGCTACGTCCATGAGAAAGTATCACATGTCAGGAGACCTCTCCCTCACAAAGACTCTTTCTAAATTCCCCCCCCCCCCACTCCGACTCACCTGAAGGAACTGATCAAATTGGCCCGTCAGCTACTCCACTACGTCGTCATCGTAATCCGACCAGACCACAAAATCACGTATCAGTGTTAATGAAGAATCACATTATTTATTTATCCCTGTTTTGTTTTCCTGTTTTAATTTGGCATTTTAGTAAGATGTGGTGCTCTACTTAGTTTTTGAAGTGGCCTGTGGTTTGCCTCACATGCTACTCCTGTGATATGATACTCTGTCTAATTTATGCTGCGGAGTGCCACTTCACTCTCACGTATTGTATAAATATAGGCAGTAGCAATCACCAAAGTAAGAGTATCGGCGAAACGGCGACACACTTTTACTTCCTCGGCAGAGACAGGAAGTGGAAGTGGGGTAATTTCCTTCCGTCATTAATGAAAGGCTGAGGAGAACGCATAGCTCATGGAGATACTTGGGCACCGTGTCCTCTCCACCCAATGAAGGAGTTTCACTTGATCTAACTAGTCCATATGAAGTCACGTGTAAGCACTTCTCCAGTGTACATATGATCCCTGAATAAGCTGTAGTAGTTAAATTAATTTGTTTTGTTTTTTTTACAGTGTTTTCTTTGTCTGAGCATACCTCCAGTGGCAGTTTCCTCTCCCCTGTGTTCAGTAGTGTGCTTTAAGAGTTGAAACAAGCCTTGGTGCACACCTACAGTAGTGCTTTCCTGTTGTCTGCATTAGTTAGTGTGACAGCAAAACAGGTTCTGAATATACACAGAGCTCAACCAGGGTGAATGTCCTACAATGTGTTCTGTAAACACCTGAATAACCATGCCTAGTTCTTACAGCTAAAATATGTCAGTGTGGTGCTTGATCATCTAGAAGGGGTCACTGAAGGATACTCTGTTTGAGAAGTTATTTTTATGGTTATCTTGTTGACAAGTTCTGAGGTAATTACTAAAAATGCGAATGTGTATGTTATTGTCATGGAACATGTGGTGCCATGGCTTGTTGGCCAAATGATGTGGCTCAGGTACATGCTGCTAGCCACATAGGGTTGTCAGATGCCCACAGCATGTAGGAAAGGCCTCAGCTCTGCCTTGAGACTCAGACCCTTGCCATTGCATTGTGCATGTATAGTACAGCTGGAGGGATATTACCAATAATAACAGTGGTCCCAAGTGCAGCCTCCTCTTTACGTTATCGGCATTCATTATCTTACACCGTATAGTATTATTATTATTCAGTACCATTTTCATTGTTACGCACCAGCAATAGGTCACCAAGTTTGAAGAATGAATTATGCAAAGTCCGGATTTCTTTTTTCCTCGGTATGAAGGAACATTAAATGAAGTATTCGTTTTTTGTAACTTATGTAAAAACACAGGTTGAATTGAATTGTACAGTTGTTCTTTTGTTGCTGCTTTTTTTCTTGTTTTTTTTTGGAAGTGTATTTTTGTTTCCAGATAAGAGGGGAGCCATTGGTCAACATTGTGTAGTATGAAGATTTGTGCCTGCCAATGTTACGGTCTTATTGAGTTTTTAACATGATCTATATATGAAGATAACACTAGTCTCAAACTCCAGGTTGGTAGAAAGTTCATGAAGACTTGTCTCACACTACATATTATTATTATTACTCAGAAACATTGATAAAAGGGCTTTTCAATGTACTTTTTTCTTGTTGCCTCCTATAATCAGAATTACATTGCTAATTTCTGTTCTTGCCTTTTTTTGGCACTGAATGCGCTCTAGCTCTGTAAAATTTCACCAATGACACCTCCCTAGGCTATCAAACTCTTACTCTGTTCAGTGCCTTTAAAAAATATATATCACTTAATTTTCAGAGTTGATCACCATTGTAGCTTTTCTTTGAACAATGTTTTTGGTATGAAGGAGACCCTTTTAGTTGAGATAGAACCTAGTGTTTGAGACAAACGAGCGTAAATGAACTGAAGAGAAGGAAGCTTAGCCTATTTTTTTCCTACTATAACGTTGTTTTTTTGTTTGCCTCCAATGTCCAGAGCAGCAGTGCATGGCCTGCTGTTTTCAGACTGCAAAGAAATGCATTTATTTTAAAAAATAAAAATACTTTTTATTTAAGGTTTGAGTTATAATATTATATTCCTACTTATTCAAACATCGAGGAAGTGATGATCGCAGATTACTGGGGACCAGAAATCATTCAGGATACCGCTTTAAAGCTACAGTATGTAATTTTCTGTATCTGCAACAATCGAAATTTGGGTGATTCTACCCTGTCTCCACCAGAGGGCAGTACGTAACCACCCCATCTTCCACCCACTGCTGCAGTCACGTCATATCCAGGACTGGATCCAAACTTCTCTAAAGGTCACTCACTGTTCTTAAAGCGGCTTCCAATGTTATCTGGCATCCGTCAGAAACAGAGTGGCAGATTGATGGGGAGTTAAAATGAGCTCAGAGTGTTACCAACCGTCTTCGTTTACAGGCTTTTGGCGCCCGATCCCTGTCCCGCCACGGCAACCGTCCGTCTGTCACCTGTGGAGCAGCTATGGTGTGGAGGTGGAGGTGCCATGATGATGGCACTCAGGCCACCTGGTGGCTGCAGTGTCTTGGCATCCTGTAGGGTGAGGTGGGGTGTGATTCAGACAGGTGACAGAGGTGCGGGTGGTGGGGGGATGCTCAGGAGGTGTGTCATAGGTGTAGACGGTTGGATTTATTCTGTCTCTTTGGATATACATATGTGATCGTAGCTACATTATCTGAGAGAAAATGTTAACATACACATCACAGTGCAGTTTCGAAAACAAAATGGGTAGCATAGTCTAGTCATGTTCATGGAATCGCAGAGACGTCTGAGCATGTAGGATTATTTATGGTGACATTCAGTATCCCTCTGTGTGAATAGAACTAAGTGCTTGTCTACTCGTCTCCACCCTCAGTCCTGTCCTGAGGTCAGATGAGGTGTTACTGGTGTAGCTCTGGGTACAATGAAATCTACAGGAACATCCTGCCCTTCAAAAAGATGTCAATGACAGAATCGGGATAAAACGAGGCATTCTTCTGCAGTAGCATTTACACAGTAAAGTACTATTCGAAGCACCCTTATTTTTTATCAGGGGTAGTGGTTCAGACATGTATATCTGCATGGAGGATGTCACTCAACCAACTAAAGCTGTGTGTGTATCCTCAGTGTGCTTTTGTGTCAGTACCTCATCTCACAGCCAGCCGCATCCTTTCCCCACGTTCCCTTCCCTGGGTCTTCTCCAGAGGGAATATTCCCATTGTGTGTGATGCTGAATGGGAAGTGGGGAAGTGCCTGTCCTCAACCAGTCGCCACTCCACCTAGTGTCACATAATTCCTATGACCTCATGGTACAACAGGGTGACGTCCACCAAGATAGGAGCAGAAGGAGTAGAACTCTTCAAAGAAAATCCACTCCGTTGAGTTTGAATAGAATTACATTGAGTTTCAACTGATTTAATTAAATGACACACATTAGACACGGAGGGTATCTGACACCACCTGTAACTACTGAAGTGCCAGCTGTCTTCCACAGTTAATTTCTAAGAAGCATATTTCCTCGTCTTCCTCATACCTAGTTAATGGAACTGAGGGTTGATTCATTTTAACTTGATTGGTTGAATGAGGATTTTTATTTGTTAGGGGGGGTGCAACTCAATATTAGGAAGGTGTTCCTAATGTTTGGTATACTGTGTGTGTGTGTGTGCGCACACATTCATCCTCATCGAGAGTGATGTTTAAAATGTGTGCACTGCTTACATTTCCTCATGACTGCATCAAAAGGCCAACTATTTGGCAGGCGACTCTATACTCCCAGTCTATCGGAAAAGTGAATGTTACACATTGGAATAGTGTAATGCCGTCCAGGAAAGCAGACCATAATAGGCAATAAACCAATGGGAAATTACAAACAGACATTCTCTGGAGCTGGATATTAATTTATTTCAGGACTAATGCATCTTCCCATACTGGGGAAACATGTTTGTCTTTGTGTTCAGATGCTGCCTTAGTAAATAGAGTGATTGCTTTCTGGAGAATGGATGTATTATGTCCATCTTGTAGTATTTCTCCTTGCCTGTAGAGGGTACTGATTTCCACTGAGGTGCTATGGGGTGCACATGATTAAAGTACATCAGTGCACGCACATCAAATCCTGTCAAGTCAATCATTAAACACTTAACTTGTACTGAACTTCCTCAGCCTTGTTTGATTAGAAAGGACCATTGTTACGCACCAATGTACAGATGTCAGTGATGGACCTGTTGGCTGGGGCCAGGGCATGCGCCTTAAGTGTGAAGCTTGTACGTCATAAAGACTTAGATCATGTGCCAAAGGGTGTTCTCTCTGATGAGGTCACATGGTAAGATGGTGTTTATAGAGATGAGCTGTGTCTGTAATGGGAGCCAACAAAGTTTGTATAATTTGCGGCAAGTCGTTACTTTCACACAGACATGCACACTGGTGAACACCCCTCTACACACTCCCAAAGGATATTGCAAAAACTTTTCTTTGGATCAAATTCTAACTAAATATCACAAAATAATCACATTTTAAATATCATTTCCCAAGTCAAATCTGCATCTTGGTAAACATTTTATAATCTCTCTAGTTGTGTTTACAGTCAGAACCTCTCAAGGTATAATCCTCTCTCCCAGGGCAGGTTGCAGCTTCAGGCATTCTGACTCAAAATTGGCTCATTTGCATTACCGTCGCCCCCGAAAGCCTCTTTAATTCAGTACAATCTTGTTTCTCACACGAGCTAATGCAGTCTGGAGCATTGACCTTATTTCAGAACATAGGAAACGGGTGTGACGATCAACAATGAGAGTCAGGCCATGCAGGTCCCAGCACCCCTAAGGGGTTTGTGGGGTTTGGAGCTGTGCTCCATTGACATAGGCCTACATTACATGTTGTGTAAGAGCTGTAAAAAACAACATCAATCTCAACACTAAACCACTGAGAACGGTAGCCAAGGGAGGAATAAAAATGTATGCAAATGAATTACGTACAGTAGCCTATTTCGTTATGTTTGGAAGAAACAGCCATGTTGTCAGAGACGTCTCAGCGAGATCTCTCTTAATTGTGTGTTGCCAAATGACATCACCTCAACACAATCAATTATAAATGTATTATTATCAATGATCTTGTCCTTGACAGATCACTGACAGGAGCCACCCTGGGTCCAAATCTACCCTCTTCTAAGTCAGCTCATCCGTTTCCAAGTATCTATTGATTACTTATCTGCTGCTTCACATCTCTAACACCCCCCACCATAGAAACGTAATAGGCAATAAGCTCCGTCTCCACCATTCATCCCCGGGATCCGGCAGCCTACGTGTCTCCACATTAGCCCTCTGCAGTATAGATATGAGAACTTCCCGATGTGACACACTCACTCTGACTGTAATAAAGCCCAAATTGGACTTTGGAAAATAGAATTGGATCCTCAGCTGCTTGTCATACCCAGGGGCTGTCTGGCCATTGATTGACTAAATTAGCTGGCCGGCTGACGGTTATCTGACAGCAAAACAATAAAGAGTCAGCACTGATTGGGTTACTGCCTGCTGGGGACATGGGGAGACAAGGGTGGGACGTGTTGAAGATGAGGTCTCTGCAGTTGATACAGGGACAGCAGAGGAGAAGCTATCATATGAACTGCAGTGTATATGTAAAGATAGTGCAGTCTTCTAAGGATCTCATTCGTCCCAGACCGTGATAATGGATTGGTTCTTGTTAGCAGAGTGCGTTTGTGCTGATAAGTGAGGCGGTGTGAAATGTTCTGATGAAGAAAGACCCAAGCTATACTCTAGGTTCTATATTGGCTGTATAAACTATAACTAATGCCCAGTTTTTTTTTTCTTGGTCAGGGTCCTAGTGATGACTAATGGTGGATGCATCACAGCCCATTTAGCTAGCACTGCATGAATATGGAGTATTACTGAATATGATCTGAATATGATCTGATACAGGGATTCCTCTGAAATTCCTGCTTTCACGTCTAAGTTAAGCTGCCTTTAGGCAAAGAGTGAGATGAAATGTTTTCTCAGTGTTAGCACAATGTACTTCATATTGTCACATACACTGGAGAGGTTAAGTGCAATGTGGTGTTTTACCGGGTCAGTCATAGCAGTACAGCACCACTGGAGCAAATCAGGGTTAAGAGCCTTGCTCGGGCCTCCCGGGTGGCGCAGTGGTCTAAGGCACTGAATCGCAGTGCTAGCTGTGCCACCAGAGATTCTGGGTTCGAGCTCAGGCTCTGTCACAGCCGACCGCGACCGGGAGGCCCATGGGGCGGCGCACAATTGGCCCAGCGTCATCCGGGTTAGGGAGGGTTTGGCAGGCAGGGATATCCTTGTCTCGTCGCGCACTAGCGACTCCTGTGGAGGGCCGGGCGCAGTGCACGCTGACCAGGTCGCCAGGTGTACGGTGTTTCGTCCGACACATTGGTGCGGCTGGCTTCGGGTTGGATGTGCATTGTGTCAAGAAGCAGTGCGGTTGGGTTGTGTTATGGGGGGGCGCATGGCTCTCGACCTTCGCCTCTCCCGAGTCCGTACGGGAGTTGCAGCGATGAGACAAGACTAACTACTACCAATTGGATACCACGGAATTGGGGAGAAAAAGGGGTATATAAAAAAAAAATACAAAAAAAAGATCCTTGCTCAAGGGCATATTGACAGATTTTCACATAGTCAGCTCGGGTATTTGAACCAGCGATGTTTTGGTTACTGGCCTAGTACTCTAACCGCTAGGCTACCTACCGCCCTACTACAAGTACTATTTGTTTTGACCAGAAATCCATTACTTGTGACTGCTTGAAAGCCCTTAATTGATTCATACTTATTGTCAAAGTCTAATCAAAGTGATTTTGTAGAGTTTATTTAGGAAATTTAAATGCTGTAAATGTCTTTTCAATTATATTTTCCTGCTGAAATGGCTGCTCAGGGAAGTCTCCATATAAAAAGGAACTGGCAACATGTAAAGCTTCCTTCCAGTTTAACATCAGTTCTAGAGTGCATCGTTGGCGGCCCACTATTTAGTATATAATTGCTCTGCAATACATGTCAATTCTCCCTTATGTGTTTATTGTGATAATGTTCAAACTCATTTATGAGTTTATATTGGAGCGCAGATTCTTCTTCTTGCTGATAAATATTATATAACATACTGGGATATCCAGCACCTGCACAAAACAAGGGTATGTTTGTGTACAGTCTACTCTTTTTCTTCCTGGTGTATACCACAGGCTAGGCTGTAGTGTAGAGTGGATCTGCTTTCACTTTGTGATTGAAAGGTCATTGAACAATCCTAGTCACGTGACACATTGTTCAACAGCAGAGAAAGTCTTTCTAAAGACGAACCGTTATGCCTGACCGAGCCGCATCAAGGAAGTAGTAGTTGTAATTATAAAGCTTACTGCACCTTCACTCTAAACATTGTTTCATTGTTTTCTTTAGAAATGTACAGTCGTATGACCATAGTGAATCTGATCCTATTCGGAATGCTCAACAGAGCTTAATTACTTCCGCTTGTGTGGAGCATTGTGCTAGAATAAAGTATGATTAGGTATTAAACTGAGATACACTCGAGCAGAGAAACTTAATTGAACAAGGAAATCGGGAGACATAAAGCAGAACACAAGAAAAGTTAGGTTATTTATAATGCGAGTCAGGTCACGACCCAACTGTGTGACTAAAATAAGTGGTTTGGCTATGGGTGACGTGTCACAGAAATTCAGCCTGCCTCTCCTGTCTAAAGTCAATAAAGGGTTGTGAGCTGAACGACGATTAGTGTTTGACTTCACACAAACCTACTCGAATTGGAACAAAATCATTTGGGTATGCACTGTCCCCACTTGCGTCAAGATGTCCACTATTGGTGCGGTCTGCCCAACGCATCACCGGGGGCACACTGCCTGCCCTCCAGGACACCTACAGAACCCGATGTCACAGGAAGGCCAAAAAGATCATCTAGGACATCTACCACCCGAGCCACGGCCTGTTCACCCCGCTACCATCCAGAAGGCGAGGTCAGCAGAGGTGCATCAGAGAGACTGAAAAACAGCTTCTATCTGTTAAATAGCCATCATTTGCTGGCTACAACCCGGTTACTCAACCCTGCATCTTAGAGGCTGCTGCCCCATATACATATGGTCACTATAATAATGAAACACTAGTCACTTGAATAATGTTTACATACTGCTTTACTCATTTCATATGTACAGTATATACTGTATTCTATTCTACTGTATTTTAGTCAATGCTACTTCGACATTGCTCATCCTAATATTTATACATTTTCTTAATTCATTTATTTTACTTTAGATTTGTGTATTATGTTGTGAATTGTAAGATATTACTGCACTGTTGGAGCTAGGAACACAAGCATTTCGCCACACACGCAATAGCATCTGCTAAATATGTGTATGTGACCAATAACATTTGTTTGATTTGAAATGTTGAAAACTAAGATAAGATTTATCAAGAGCCAGTAAATCACTCTGATGAAAGAATATAAGACATGCTCTCTGTTGTTTGATTTACTCCCACTGTTTGGTTCAAGGAGATACACAACCAAACACACGCTAGAAATGAAGCCTTGTCCTCCTCTATAAACTATACACATGTATATTCATCTTACATGCAGATCTCATGCCCTGCTTTCCCACCCATCAGATAATAAAAGACCAATTCTCTCCTACATTTCTCACGTAATCCTATTTCACTGTAATGACCAGGGTATGAACTCTTCAACATACTGATTTGAATAAACAAGCCACATGAATGCCCCGTTTGAGTGGAGCGTTTGATCAGTCAGAGGAAGGGAAGGGGGATACCTAGTCAGTTGCACAACTGAATGCATTCAACCGAAAAGTGTCTTCCGCATTTAACCCAACCCCTCTGAATCAGAGGAGGCAGCCATCTGGCCGCATGGGGAGAGGAGAAGCGGCCCGCGCTAGGAGAAGAGCAGAGGGTCCGGCCTTGCCGTTCTGCTCCCCTCCCCTCTCGTCCCCCTGTTTACACTATTCTCTACACAGGGACTGGGGCGCCTTGTTCTCACTCCCTCCTCTCCTGGAGCCCAGCTCCACCACAGTGATGTCATGGGCAGGAATGATGTTTATGTGTTCCAATGTGAGGAGTGTGTGTGAGGTGTGTGTGTGAGGAGTGTGTGTTGCAAGGGTTGGAAGGGGTGAAAGCAGCCCTCAGGGTGATGGAACTCAAAGAGAGGGAGTGCTAGGGTCTGCAATACTGCTCCTCAACCAATCAAAGTTATATTAGATAGATAGATACAGTACGAGTCAAATGTTTGGACACACCTACTCATTCTAGGGTTTTCTCAATTTTTATTATTTTCTACATTGTAGAGCAGGGGTGTCAAACTCATTCCACGGAGGGCCTAGTGTCTGCAGGTTTTTGGTTTTTCCTTTCAATAAAGCCCTAGACAACCAGGTGTGGGGAGTTCCTAACTAATTAGTGATGTTAATTCATCAATCAAGTACAAGGGAGGAGCGAAAACCCGCAGACACTCTGCCCCCCGTGGAATGAGTTTGACACCTGTGTTGTAGAGTAATAGTGAAGACATCAACACTATGAAATAACATACGGAATCATGTAGTAACCAAAAAAGTGTTAAACAAATTAAAATAGATTTTAGATTCTTCAAAGTAGCCACCCTTTGCCTTGATGACAGCTTTGCACACTCTTGGCATTCTCTCAACCAGCTTCACCTGGAATGCTTTTCCAACAGTCTTGAAGGAGTTCCCACATATGCTGAGCACTTGTTGGCTGCTTTCCCTTCACTCTGCGGTCCAACTCATCCCAAACCATCTCAATTGGATTGAGGTCGAGTGATTGTGGAGGCCAGGTCATCTGATGCAGTACTCCTTCTCTCTCCTTCTTGGTCAAATAGCCCTTACACAACCTGGAGGTGTGTTGGGTTATTGTCCTGTTGAAAAACAAGTTAGTCCCACTAAGCGCATACCAGATAGGATGTCTTATCGCTACAGAATGCTGTGTGCTTTCAGAATGCTGTGAACTCTGTGAAGCATTTATTTGGCATACAACTTCTGGTAACACCAATGAACTTATCCTCTGCAGCAGAGGTAACTCTGGGTCTTCTTTTCCTGTGGCGGTCCTCATGAGAGCCAGTTTCATCATAGTGCTTGATGGTTTTTGCGACTGCACTTGAAGAAACTTTCAAAGTTCTTGAAATTTTCAAGATTGACTGACCTTCATGTCTTAAAGTAATGATGGACTGTCGTGTCTCTTTGCTTATTTGGCTGTTCTTGCCATAATATGGACTTGATATTTTACCAAATAGGGCTATCTTCTGTATACCACCCCTACCTTGTCACAACACAACTGATTGGCTCAAACACATTAAGAAGGAAAGAAATTCCACAAATTAAATTTTAACAAGGTATACCTGTTCATTGAAATGCATTCCAGGTGACTACCTCATGTAGCTGAGATGGCAAGAGTGTGCAAAGCTTTCATCAAGGGTGGCTACTTTGAAGAATCTCAAATATATTTTGTTTTGTTAAACACTTTTTTGGTTGCTACATGATTCCATATGTGTTATTTCACAATGTTGATGTCTTCACTATTATACTACAATGTAGAAAATAGTAAAAATAAAGAAAACCCTTGAATGAGTAGGTGTGACCAAACTTTTGACAGGCACTGTAGATAGATACATAGGTAGATAACAACCATAAAAAAAGTGTTCCACCCATCTGACACGTCCACATAGCCTCTTCTGCCCAACTGAAGATGTGGCATCTGTCTGGTCTCTGTGGTGTGGGAGTGGTGTACGAAACACCTATTTACAAGATCTTACAGAATTGAGCAATAACTACTCTCTGTTTTTCCACTTATTGAGCAATCCTTTCCTGCAGTTTGAGAGGTGAGTTGAGCCTTTGTAACCTTGACTCAGTTTCATGCTGAATGTTTTGTTTCTTTCATCGTCTCCGCTTCTCAAATTCCCAGTCTCTCCTCAGAGACACACAGCTGCCCAAATTCCCAGACAAGCCGGCAGGAAATACCTGATGGCCCTCTCTAACCCCCTGGATTCTCTCCCTCTCTGTTTCTCTCTCTCTCTCTCACACACAAACACGCACACACACACATTCCACATGGAACTACTGAAGAGGAAATATGACTCATTAGTTTGAGTCTGTTTGTCAGAGTGGGTTACCGTAGAGACGGTAATGCTACTATATCCCTGCCTCCAACTTGTCCTGTCCCAGTTGGCTCAGGGTAAGAGCAGCAAACTGCTACCATACAACATACAGGTTCAAATTTACTAGCTATAATAAAGCCCCAGTAAATCACATTGCAGAGGTACGGAAAAAAAGTATGTCCCAGAAGAGTCCCAAGAATCACAGTCAAATTGTCAATTCTTTCAACGAACGCTCTCCACATGTTGAACTAGATGCTTGCATGGTTCGAGATACTGAAAACACAACACAGAACTTCACAAACTATTGGAAATTGGTCCAGAGGAAGCTTTGACGGCCAGAGAAACAGTTCTAGTTCTATGACTGCCAACATAATCTACTGTATATCTAGGACTATCAGTGCTTGTGCTTAGGGAATTTTATACTGATCTCCAAATGACTCATATTCATGGGGCAATTAACCTGACCTTACCCCTAATTCTCCAGAATGGTGGATTCATGCCAGTGGTTGATGTTATGATCAAGTTAACAGGACTACAAAGAGTGTAGTGTTTGCTGAAAAGCAGGGAAGCAATGGCTGGTGCAGTACTTTCTGCAACAAGAAAATAGGTGATAGATAGCGAGAGGATTTATAATCTCTTATTCAAAAATCATGGATCACCATTGTCATAGCCACATCCAAGTGTCCCAATAATGTCCAAATAGTCTTCAATGATTTCCTTTTGCTAGTTTATTTTCCTCGTGACCAGTCATGAAAGGAGAAAATGAGGAGAACCTTTTTAAAACTACTGAGACACATATTAAACCTGTTCTCCCTGTCTTTGGTGTATAAAAGAGAAACTCTGCCAGGACAAGAGTTAGAGGTCTCTAAAGAAACTGGATGACTCGCACTCAACCAAGCAGAAAACTGGACACACACACACAGCACACTCAGGGTCTGATTAATGCAGGGGCTTACCGGGCTGAAGCCCCTGGGCCCAGGCCCATGGGGGGCCCAAGAGGCAGCAGCACAGAAAAAAATAATCGAAAAAGTCTCAAAAAAATAAATAAGGAAATAAATACAGTATATATTAAATATACAGTATAGATTATATATATATGTATATATATATGTATATATTTACTGCAACTGCCAACCACAATGAGTGTGGATAGCCTGCTGCTGCCTGCTGCTATGCTAATTGTCAGATGGGGAGGAGAGGAGGTAGGGGTCCACATGGATAAGTGGGTGGCCCTGCCTTGATTGGGTAACTGATTCATAAAAAAATGAAGATAAACTGCATAACAAATAAATGTGACTGGTCAATTGTGTCATTCAGGGGCTGGGCCCCCCAAAAATACATATACAAATAACATACTTTTTTTGCCAACCACAGGAATGTTCTCAATGTTCAAAATACACCAGAGAGCATAATTTACCCACAGAGAATCAATAGTTTATAAAAATAATTACTGTGGATCACAGGAGGTTGGTGGCACCTTAATTGGGAAGAATGGGCTGATGGTAATGACTGGAGTGGAACCAGTGGAATGGTATCAAATACCTCAAACACATGGTTTCCAGGTGTTTGATGCCATTCCATTTGCTCCGTTCCAGACATTATTATGAGCAGTGGATGAAGTTTTATCACAAGCACATACAGGTAATTACCAAAATAAAGGAAACACCAACATAAAGTGTCTTAAAAGAGTGTTAGGCCACCACAAGCTGCTAGAACAGCTTCAATGCGCCTCGGCATAGATTCTACAAGTGGACCTAAACAATACCAGGAAAATGCACCTCACACCATAACATATACTTTGTATCCCTCATTTATTCAAGTGTTTCCTTTATTTTGGCAGTTAATGGTATACAGTTGAAGTCGGAAGTTTACATACACTTAGGTTGGAGTCATTAAAACTCGTTTTTCAACCACTCCACAAATTTCTTGTTAACAAACTATAGTTTTGGCAAGTCGGTTAGGACATCTACTTTGTGCGTGACACAAGTCAGTTTTCCAACAATTGTTTACAGACCGATTATTTCACTTATAATTCACTGTATCACAGTTCCAGTGGGTCAGAAGTTTACATACACTAAATTCACTGTGCCTTTAAACAGCTTGGAAAATTCTAGAAAATTATGTTTTGGCTTTAGAAGCTTCTGATAGGCTAATTGACATATTTTGAGTCAATTGGAGGTGTACATGTGGATGTATTTCAAGGCCTACCTTCAAACTCAGTGCCTCTTTGCTTGACATCATGGGAAAATCAAAAGACATCAGGCAAGACCTCAGAAAAAAATTGTAGACCTCCACAAGTTTGGTTCATCCCTGGGAGCAATTTCCAAACGCCTGAAGGTACCACGTTCATTTGTACAAACAATAGTACGCAAGTATAAACACCATGGGACCACGCAGCCGTCATAACGCTCAGGAAGGAGAAGCATTCTGTCTCCTAGAGATGAACGTACTTTGGTGCGAAAAGTGCAAATCAATCCCAGAACAACAGCAAAGGACCTTGTGAAGATGCTGGAGGAAACAGGTACAAAAGTATCTATATCTACAGTAAAAAGAGTCCTATATCGACATAATCTGAAAGACCGCTCAGCAAGGAAGAAGCCAAACTACGGTTTGCAACTGCACATGGGGACAAAGACCTCACTTTTTGGAGAAATGTCCTCTGGTCTGATGAAACAAAAATAGAACTGTTTGGCCATAATGACCATCGTTATGTTTGGAGGAAAAGGGGTAGGCTTGCAAGCCGAAGAACACCATCCCAACTGTGAAGCATGGGGGTGGCAGCATCATGTTGTGGGGGTGCTTTACTGCGGGAGGGACTGGTGCACCTCACAAAATAGATGGCATCATGAGGGAGGAAAATTATGTGGAAGGACAATTATGTGGATATATTGAAGCAACATCTCAAGACATCAGTCAGGAAGTTAAAGCTTGGTCGCAAATGGGTCTTCCAAATGGACAATGACCCCAAGCATACTTCCAAAGTTGTGGCAAAATGGCTTAAGGACAACAAAGTCAAGGTATTGGAGTGGCCATCACAAAGCCCTGACCTCAATCCCATAGAAAATTTGTGGGCAGAACTGAAAAAGCGTGTGCGAGCAAGGAGGCCTACAAACCTGACTCTGTTACACCAGCTCTGTCAGGAGGAATGGGCCAACATTCACCCAACTTATTGTGGGAAGCTTGTGGAAGGCTACCTGAAACGTTTGACCCAAGTTAAACAATTTGAAGGCAATGCTACCAAATGCTAATTGAGTGGATGTAAACTTCTGACCCACTGTGAATGTGATGAAAGAAATACAAGCTGAAATAAATCATTCTCTCTACTATTATTCTGACATTTCACATTCTTAAAACAAAGTGGGGATCCTAACTGACCTAAAACAGGGATTTTTTACGAGGATTAAATATCAGTAATTGTGAAAAACTGAGTTTAAATGTATTGGCTAAGGTGTATGTAAACTTCCAAATTCAACTGTACCTACAGTCGTGAGTCCGCAGTTTGGGCAGCATGTGTGCAAAATATACAGCTTGTGGCCATAGACATATAATCCATAGAAGGGTTTTGGAGCCTCTTACCCTTGCAATTTGACTGTTAAACTCATGGGTAAACTAGCAGTGGGTGCCAGTCCTGACTTGAATGGGAACTGCCATCTATGGATTATATTTCTATGGTTGGTTGCGGTTGTAGGTTGGCTTTTTGCAGATTTCAAAACACAATCGCTGAAAAAAAAATTGGTTTGGAAAGCAAATGCCCACTCTTGTCTGTAGAACAAATATAACGTTTTTTCAGGGCCTCCCGAGTGTCACAGCGGTCTAAGGCACTGCATCGCTGTGCTTGAGGCGTCACTGCAGACCTGGGTTCAATCTCAGGCTGTGTCACAACCAGCCGTGACTGGGAGTCGCATAGGGCGGCGCACAATTGTTCCAGTGTCGTCTGAGTTAGGGGAGGGTTTGGCTGGGGGTGGCTTTACTTGGCTCATCGCGCTCTAGCGACTCCTTGTGGCGGGCCGGGCACCTGCAGGCTAACTTCAGTCATCAGTTGAACAGTGTTTCCTCCGGCACATTGGTGTAGATTTGGTAGGTCATATTTCGGAGAACGCATGACTTGACCTTTGCCTCTCCTGAGCCCGTTGTGGAGTTGCAGCAATGAGACAAGATCGTAATTGGGGAGAAAAAGGGGGTAAAATACACAAAAAAGGAGAAACGATTTTTTCTCAACAACTTGCACATTTTTGTGAACAGCAGCAGTGTTCTTCAAAGTAGCTCATCTTGAGATAAGCTATTGCCACAACAAGCACATCGGCCATCACCATGAGTAGCCTATGGCTTCATCTTCATCATTAGTAGCTTACTGTAGCCTATAATATATATATTTCCTCCTAATATTGTACAATCTATGTGTCATTTCATTGGCCTGGGCTATTGTTGGTTTGAAGTCAAGACCAGTTTAATCTCAGTTTGTCAGTGTCAGAGTAGCCACTCATTTCAGTCATTTGTGTGGTATTAAAAAACATTCAACTAATGTCTTCCATCATGTAAATGAGGTGGAATTGCATGAAATGCATTTTTAAAAGGCAGATTTATTTTCAGACCCTGCCCCCCAAAAAATCCCATGGGTGGAAATCCTTTAAACGCCTCTGCTCAACTGTAGCCTATTCCACATCGCAAATGTTATTATGGGTTTATTATAAAGAGGCTTTTTCTTCATCAGTTAATTTACCACTCATCGAATTGCATCTTGGTGCATGGAGTTGTTTGCAGAAAATTATGGTCTGGGAGGCGCAAAAAAAAAAAGCCCTGGGGCCTATGATTTCTTAAACCGGCCCTGGGCACACTCTGTGGGAATTCCTATGGAACACCACACTGTTGGCATGGCTATGGGAATGAACACACTAGCAGGCAGGGTGGCAACAGCTGGCATTTGGGGAGAGCAGGCATGTGGTGTGTACATTGACAACATTTATTTAGCCTAATAGGCTACCAGTCAATTAGTGCAGAACTTTGTGCAGTTAATCAAGGAAATATACATACTGTACGTTTCCAAGCAATAATTCCAGGCAATTAAATGAAGTGTTGCAAATATTGGTTTCATGAAAGTTTATAGCCAACAATTGAAAAACAACTTTGGTTGGCCTACCAAAAGAGAGATTGAATGCATTATCATGGATGCATAGGCCTATTCAAGGCCAATATTTCAGATTTGATATCAAGCAAAGTAAGAAAATATAGAAGGACAACCACTATAAATCCTTCTCATTCGAAGGAAAACAACTATAAATCATGGCAAACATACTTGTTATTTTGGAGGAGTGCTTTTGAGAGTCAAATCAAATCCAGATTGCATTTACGTAGCGCCTACTCCACGTGACTGGCGGTTTGGAAACCTTGCTGTGAGAACCTGCTACTGCTTTTCCATCGAGACAGCAGTTGTGGCGCGCTAGTAGTCTAGCTCTGCGAGAGTTTGAGGCGCTCTGTCTTTCTTTGAAATACGACTGTTGAACGAAATTAGGCTACTTCTATGTCAAAAACGACATGCTACCTTTAACTTTGATTAGATAACAGGAACGACTTTGCAAGTGAAAGTTCATGGACTCACGGTGATATCCTTTGAGGCTTTGACGCTTGAACCACACGTGAAACAGTCGCCTAACAAGAAGTGAGTTACTTTTATATTTACTGTTCTGTTTACTCTCGGTTTTTCATATTATGAAAATGTTATATACACATAATAGCAAGTTCAAATTGTGTGATGAGTTAGTTATCTACGTTTGTACTGGACTTTCGTTCAACTATTAACATTAGAGCGCAGAGTCCTGTTTGTGTCACTCTGTCTTCACGGTGCCTGTAGCAAGATTCAGCTAAATATCTCCTAGAAGTTGTTACTGTTAAAGGCACTTCATTAGTTTACGACCTATTGCACACGTCAAAACATTCATTCAATGGATTATTCAGGATTTGAAGACTTACATCTTGTAAAATGCATGCAAAACAAATAATTTAAGTATTTGGGGCTGAAGTCTGACACCAAGTTAATTTCAATGCTACACTGTCTAAGTAAAGTTTGTTCAAATTGTACAGAACATTCGACTATTGCAAAATCTGGCTTTCAAAGGCATGCCACTCACAGTACACCGCAACCACGCCGCCTAATTTTGAAGTCTTATTTTCCCATGCTCATAATTTTCAAACTGAGACTATGGTGTTTTGAACACTAGCCAGACATTGTTCAAACTTCAAATAGCCCCCGATCTGATTTCAGGGAGGCTTTTGTCACAAGCTTCATAGAATGGCAAATATTTCATTTATGCTCCTAATAATAATGCATCCTGCTAGTTTCATATAAGGATGCTTTATTGCAAGAGCTATATTTTCATAACCTGAAGCTCATTATTATGTGCTCATCTGTATATTAAGACATTAACTGTGGGTTGAACTTAATATAAAATGTCAGTCAGGCTCAGGGGAGAACGACTGACCCCTCTCATTGAAGCCACGACGTTCAAGGCCAACCACGGTACTGCAGGCATTCTTTGCAGAAAACCGGATCTCCCATTTTATAGGGAATGGGGAAATGGCCATTTTATATTACACCTGATGTATGTCCTTGAACCGATTATTCTTAAATCGCACACAGAATAAGTTATAAGGATCATTTAGTAGCTATTGGCAGCCTGCAGTACCCCGGTCGGCATTCTGCTTGACATACTCAATGAGAGGGGGCAGTACTGAGCTAGCCTGCAACGTCAATAAATCTCCCACATGAAACGACATTTTAAGACTTCCTTGGCTTCAAATGCACTATTTAGTGTTCTCATAGGAACGAATTGTATCACGTGATCGATAGCTTTTTCCATTCATAAATAGTCATTGGTCAGGCTATTGAGAAAGTCATTAATATACGTGGGATTTGATTTGTTTGAATACCACACCCAGCAATAAGGAAAAGTCACATGAGTATCATTGATCATAAGTTTGTTTGACTTTTATGGTTTATAAAAACCCAGGATGTCCTGTTCATATGAAGCTATTGTTGAAAGCAGTAACCTAATGGAAGGCAGTTTTCCATGAGAAAAAAATAAATATTTACCAGCCTAATGGCCAGATACTATTGTGTATGTGTAACAATGCAATGCTCAGACAGCTGATTTGAAATGGGGGTAGTACTTGACTTCAGTTCTCTCACACACCTGCACACAGAGAGAGAGAGAGCGAGAGAGAACATTTTCCACATGTTCACTTTAATAAATACAATCGTGTACCACGTGATCCTATGGAACATTACAAGAAGGAGAATGTAAAACACAGCCAAAAACATGGCTTGCTGAATCTATGGAACATATGTTCTGAAGTGCTGTGTTTTGAAGCACTTGTGGAAACCGTATCATTTTGCAGGGCTATTGGCCCTACTCCAAAACCATATCAAAGCAATTCATTAGTTATTAGTTCATGCAGATGTGCATGTTGCTGTAACCTTGCTAACCTACAATATTACTCTGTCATAACTTAGTGGCTATCATATTGGACTTGAGTAATATCAAAAACCTCTTAATTTGATGTCATTGCAAAGCAATTAGGCTAGCCCCAAATGTATTATGTAACAAGTCTAACAACATGTCCGTTTTGTTACTAGGGTAATTACAGTAGCCTTCAGGGTTACTCAAATGGCATGAGTGGAAGGTAATGTAAGGTGTGAACCCACTAAAATCAGGCTGTTACTAATCATTTTCCTCTGAACATTGTTATTTTTCCCAGTTCCATAGTGTTTAGGCAAACTACAATGCTGAGCTTGAGTTTGTATTGGAGCCAAAGTGTGGAAAAAGCCATTTGGAAAATGCAATACATTTAAGCTGGGTGGTAATTGCTCATTGCAGATAAATCCTATGTCTGTATTGCCAAGTCTCTGACAGGTTGGGGCCATGCAGGGCTGCTGCTTCCACCTTATTCACCTCATCTCTTGCTCTCCTTAATACTACTTCTTATCTCCTAGCTGTTGACCAACCCAATTAACTCCAAATGCACACCACACTCCCATGAAGTATTTAATTGCAACATTTAGGCTGCTCGAGTACACCATGAAAGATAGGCTATTGGAAATGATTAGACTATCTAACCTATTACACATGGTGTGATGATTTTGACTGGTTTTTCTCTGAATATCCACTGCCATGCTTGCTGGAAGGGAAAGTGGAGACACTCCTTTTTTGTGCAATGAGAAGATAGCCGAACTAACGAGGCCAGTTTCCTGTCTTCAGTGGCTCATATAATGGAGAGTGGAACAAAACCAATCCTTGCTAGTTTCCGATGAAGCTTCAACATGGGAACACACTGTCCCATCCCACCACTTGGCTGGAGGATGCACACATGAAATGACATCACTAGGCAAGTGTGTATGGGCAAACAGCCTTAACACACTTTATACAAATTACAAAGCATATTCATGCAAAACCAACACAGCTAAGGGAATGTTCAGTGAAACTTAAATAACAGGTTTCCAATTTGTCATACTTCAGCTAGTTTGGATCTTTGTTTGTTTTACAGGTAAGGAGGATCTATTGACACTATGTAACTTTGCTTGTAATACTTGCAGTGCATTTGGAAAGTATTCAGACCCCTTCCCTTTTCCCACATTGTTACGTTACAGCCTTATTCTAAAATCGATTAAATGCATTTCTTTCCTCATCAACCTACTCACAGTACCCCATAATGACAAAGCGAAAACAGGTTTTTAGAAATTTTAGCAAATTGAAAACATATCTTATTTACATAAGTATTCAGACCCTTTGCTATGAGACTCGAAATTGGGCTCAGGTGCATCCTGTTTCCATTTTTCATCCTTGAGATGTTTTTACAACTTGATTGTAGTCCACCTGTGGTAAATTCAATTGATTGGACATGATTTGCAAAGGCACACACACTTGTCAATATAAGGTCCCACAGTTGATTGTGCATGTCAGAGCAAAAAACAAGCCATGAGGTGGAAGGAATTGTCCATGGAGCTCCGAGACAAGATTGTGTTGAGGCACCGATCTATGGACGGGGTACCAAAACATTTCTGCAGCATCAAAGGTCCCCAAGAAGACAGTGGCCTCCATTCTGAAATGGAAGAAGTTTGGAACCACCAAGACTCTTCCTAGAGCTGGCCGCCCGGCCAAACTGAGCAATTGAGGTTGAAGGGCCTTGATCAGTGGGGTGACCAAAAACCTGATGGTTATTCTGACAGATCTCCAGAGTTCCTCTACTGAGATGGGTGTCTTTCTTGAAGGTTCTCCCATCTCTGCAGCGCTCCACCAATCAGGCCTTTATGGTAGAGTGGCCAGATGGAAACCACATTCAAATGTTTTGACATGATTTAGAAATAAACACACCTATCAATATAAGGTCCCACAGTTGACAGTGCATGTCAGAGCAGAAACTATACCGTGAAGTCCAAGGAACTGTCCGTAGATCTCAGAGATATAATTGTCATGAGGCATATATCTGGGGAAATGTATAAAACATTTTTAGTGTTGAAAGTTTCCAAGAACACAGCGGGAAATGGAGAAAATATGGAACTAACCAGACTCTGCCTAGAGCTTGGCTGACCAACTAAACTGAGCAACTAGGCAAGAATGCCCTGTGTCAGGGAGGTGACCATCAACCCAATGACCACGCTGACAGAACTAAAGAGTTCATTGGCTAAGATGGTAGAACCTGCCAAAAGGACAACAGTCTCTACAGCACTTCACCAATCTGTTCTTTATGGGAGAGGGGCCAGATGGAAGCCATTCCTGAGAAAAAGGCTCATGAAAGCATGCCTGGAATTTGCAAAAATGCACGTGATAGATTCTGTGGTCTGATGAGACAAATGTAACTATTTGGCCTGAATGCAAAGTGTAATGTCTGGAGGAAACCAGAAACAGCTCATCTCCCATCTAACACCATCCCTACCGTGACGCACGGTGGTGCATCCCCACAGCATCATGCTATGGGGATGCTTTTCAGCAGCAGGGACTGGGAGACTGGTAAGGATAGAGGGAACATGGCGCCAAATACAGGCAAATGCTTAATGAGAACCTGCTAAAGAGTGTAAACAACCTTTGACTGGGGGTGCGGTTTACATTCCAACAAGACAATGACCCCAAGCATACAGCCAAAGCAACGCTGGAATGGCTTCAGAACAAGAATGTGAAAGTCCTTGAGTGGCCCAGACTTCAATCCCATTGAAATTCTGTGGAAAGACTTGAAGATTGCTGTTCACCATCACTTCCCATCTAACTTAACAAAGCTTGAAAATCTGCAAGGAAGAATGAGAAAAAATCCAGATTTGCAAAGCTGATACAGACATACAAAACACGACTCAACTGTAATAGTTGCCAAAGGTGATTCTACAAAATATTACACATTTTTAAAAACATGTTTTCACTTTGTCATTGTGTGTGTATGTGTGAGAGAGAACCTATTCAAGCTGTAACACAACATAATGTGGAATAAGTCAAGGACTTTCTGAAGGTACTTCAATAGAATGAATAGAACGCATTCAAGTCAATGATGGCATAATGGGTGGACTGGCAGCCATTGCGAGTGTACCCATTAGAGCAAAGCAGGAAGTGTACCCATCAATATGTGCTATGATTTTGTTGATTCAACTCCATTGACATTACGAAAAATCCATTGCATGAGCCATATCAGTTAACATCATTTGAATTAACATTCTACATTGGCATGCAGAAGATTGCATCATAATATCAAGCAGCTATTGCGAGTGTACCCGTAAGATAACGAGTCAAATTGCCAGGGATAGAGGTTCAAAGTCCATTATATTCATTGTTTGCTACAATACCTTGCTTGTTTCAGCAAGGGGCAAACATTTTTAGCACGTTGTTAAGAGTCCATATTATTGCCTCCCGAGTGGCGCAGTGGTCTAAGGCATTGCATCGTAGTGCTTGAGGCGTCACTACACACCCGGGTTCGATCCCAGGCTGTGTCACAACCGGCCGTGACTGTGAGTCCCATAGGGCGGTGCACAATTGGCCCAGCATCGTCCAGGTTAGGGTAGGGTTTGGCCGGGGAGTACCATTACTTGGCTTATTGTGCTCTAGCGACTTCCGGTCGTCAGTTGAATGGTGTTTTCTCCGACACATTGGTGCAGCTGGCTTCCAGGTGTAAAGAAGCGACCTTCATCTCCCCCGAGCTCGTTGGGGAGCTGCAGCAATGAGAAAAGATTGTTATTGGATATCACGAAAAAGGGGGTAAAAAATTAGTCCATATTATTGCAGAAACGGAGTCAACCGCACAAATGCGGTCTTCGTTAGCTGTTCGTTCCAAACGGTTATGACTGTTATTTTCATGACGCTCTTCATCCATAACCGTCGGTTACACGATTATACGGTAATTGTGCCAGTCCTACTACACTGCCAGTATTTCCTTACTGCTCATGTTAAGAGGAGTAGGCTTACTAAAAAATGCCCTGACCCAAACCAATTTAAGATTTGTACTGTTTCTCACCTCACGTGATAGTTTTATGTGGAACTATGCCACTAATGTTTTCAGTGAATGTGTTCTTCTGCAATGTATTTCTCACCTTAGGCCTAGATCCTTCAATAAATATAGCATAAAGAATGTTGTCACCTTGTTTTTTAAAACATTGTGCAGACAGTGACACCATTGTGAAATCTCTCTGCTGTAAGTAATACTCTGGAACAATTTTCACGCACCTGTTGTGGAACATTTCAAGTTAATGTAGGTCTATCTTCTACATACTGCATCCATTTCAAGCACAGTGTTTTACCTGCCAAACGCTATGCAACTGTATTCCTTTAGAAATAAATAGTATTTTCCCGATATGAATATTCTCATTCCTCCCCTGAAAGACAGCTGTTTTAGAGCGGGCTCCCTCTCATCATCCTTCCTGCATTCTACTCTGTTAGAGGCCCACCCTCTACAAACTCACACTCGAGCAGAGCTGAAGAGTAGCTGTTATTCCTGTTGATAGTGGAGCGTTCTCTAAGGAATGTGAATGGAAGATAAGCCCCAGGAATGTGATTTCCCCTGCTTATCGCCGTCTCACTGGCTCGATCTGCAAACTGCCATCTGAAAACAACACTGGATGTGGCACAAAGAAAGTTAAACATAACACCTTGGCATCACACCAGGCACGGTGCTCCAACTGTGGGTTGGTTAGTGCACAGATTAGAGTTGGGCGGTATTTGGGTGGATTTTCATACCGTTTTTGTACCATACCGCACAAAACAATTCAGGCAACAGGGATCTTGATCCAGAAGGGGATTGAAGATTGAATGTCTGTAGTCTGGTACCAGTCTTTGCCACTCTATCTCATTGCCAAAGAGACTGGCCTTTCAGCAGTCTCAATGTTCAATATGCAGCTGGATTTAAGGCGGAGTTGCTCGTTGGTTGTTGGAAATAACATGAGTATGTTGATAACCTGTGAGGGTTATCAACTCATCAGTTCTCCTTGATCATTAATGATTCATATTTGAAGATGACAGAAAGGCCAGTTTCTTTGGCAATGACAATGAGTGGTAAGGAGTGGAATGTTAGCTAAAGAGACTCGTACTTAGGCTAGAATGTCTCTGCTGTAACCAAAAAGCTTGATCTAGCCACTTAGCTAGCAAGTTAGCAAAACAAATGCATAACTGGAGCCCTGAGCTGTGTGTATATACTTTATTTGACACATCTTACATTTCTTGTAGTTATACTTCATTTATAGTCATAAGCATTGCAATATCATACCGTCTGTATTTCAAAATACCCCAGTATAAATGGTATATCGCCCAAGCCTATTTCAAATCCTCCCTTTTCTGAAGGATTCTTCAAAGGGTTGTTAAACCCTAACCTTTCTCCATTAACTGTAAATGTCAGAGGAAAGTAGCTGTAACAACAGCATTCCAAATTTCTCACTATACCAAAGATTAATCATAAACAATCAGGAATCAGTTGTTTCCTGATTTTTCTGGTCGTTTTTTAAATCATTGTTTGGCAATTCTGGAAGATGTCAAACTAATTGAACTGGCTTTGTGGTAGCCTCCGCTTTTGCAAATCCTGCACCTGTCCTATTGTTGTGAAGCTCTCTCAGCCTGGCTGTTGTGCCAGAATTCTATTGGCCTGTGTAAAGAAGTAAGCAGGGAAAGGAGTGGTGGGGAGTGCTGAAAGTTTTGGCTGTGGGCTAAAGCGAAGCACCCTTACTCAAGAGGCCTCTGGAGAGCCGTGAGCTCTGGCTGAACAGATTTCACGTTAACACACTAAACAAAAGGAGAGACTGCATCCGGCACCGACCCCTCCTTTCACCGCTTGGCGAGGTACAGTGAATTAAGTGTTTCTGGGAAGGGAGTGATTGTCACTGGAAAATGGGGTGACAGACATGGTTACAACGCAAGTCTCGTTTTCAGTGTCGTAAAGTACTTAAGTAAAAATACTTTAAAGTATTTTTGGGGGGTATCTGTACTTTACTATTTATTTTTTACAACTTTTACTTCACTACATTCCTTAAGAAAAGAATACATTTCCAGAAGTACTCATATTTTGAATGCTTAGCAGGACAGGAAAATGGTCCAATTCACACACACTTATCAAGATAACATCCCTGGTCATCCCTACTGCCTCTAAACAGCCATCACTAACATAGAGAGTCTGCTGCCAACATATGGACTCAAATCTCTGGCCACTTAAATAAACAGACTTAATAAAGGTATCACTAGTCACTTTAAATAACGGCACTTTAATGTTTACATATCCTACATAACTCATCTCATATGTATATACTTTATTCTACACCATCTACTGCATCTTGCCTATGCCGCCCGCATGCCATCGCTCATCCATATATTTATATGTACATATTCTCATTCATCCCTTTACATTTGTGTGTATAAGGTCGTTGTTGTGAATTTGTTAGATTACTTGTTAGATTTTACTGCATAGTCGGAACTAGAAGCACAAGCATTTCGCTACACTCACATTAACATCTGCTAACCATGTGTATGTGACCAATACAATTTGATTTGATCTGGCGGACTCACTAAACACAAATGTTTTGTTTGTAAATTAGTGTTGGAGTGTGCCCCTCGCTATTCATGTATGTATGTTATTTATATATATATATATAAAATGGTGCCTTCTGGTTTGCTTAATATAGGACTTAAAAATGATAATTATATTATAGCAATTATGTTTACTTAGGTATATTTAAAACCAAATACTTTTAGACTTTTACTCAATTAGTATTTAACTGAGTGTCTTTCACTTTTACTTTAGTCATTTTCTGTTAACATGTATTTACTTTTTTCTATAGTATGACAATTGGGTACTTTTTCCACAGCTGGTTTTCACCATTGCCAGGCAGTGTCGGAATGTAAGGCTGATGTAATTCAAACCATCACTGAAAAGTGAAATCCACCCTCAATCTCCAAGGTCCTCCCTTCCATCCCTCACGCTTCAGTTGCCCACCTGAGGCACGATATAGACTCCCCACTGTCTGCCGACAGCTTTGGGAGACACAGGGAGCCTTCTCTCTCAGCTGGAGGATGGTAGTGGATCGGTAGGGACACCCAGGATTAGGGCTACTATCTGTATCCCTCTCTCGCTCTCTCTATGCCTCTATACCCCCTTCTTAAGGTGACAGTAGGACCATTGACATTTGACGTTCAGGTTTACTTGTGTCTTCATATGATTTGTGTTTGAGGCCATCTCTCAAAAGAAAATCGAAGTTTTCATATGTTTTATTCATACGCGTAGGTGCATAATGAAGCGTATTATTCCCACTATTATTAATTTCATTTAAGTTCTGAATTACTAGAGAATCATTTGTACAGAGATTGGTGGGCACCACTGGGCTGAAATGGTGGAAGAACAAAGTGTTTCTGTTTTTTATAGGAAACGGAACAAGGCCCTATCTGTCTGTGTGTACGCCTGTGTCATTTAAGATTAGGTAGGACTAGGGTTGCACATTTTGGGGAATATTCAGAGGTGGAAACTTTCCGTGGGAATTAACGGGAATACATGGGAATAAATATTAATACCATTTAAATGTAGATGTTTTTTGCATTGGATATATTTACCATATCATATGGAGACATAAACCTTTTACCTTATCATAAGTAGACATAATTGCAAATGATTAAATCCTTCCACTAGAAATGAAAAAACTATTTTAGTTATGAATTGAACATTAATTAAATTCACATGGGATTATTTCACTGAACAACAAAAGGGAATATTGAATGATCCCCAATGATCCATCCCATCTCCCAAAAACGTTTTCAACATATGTCTGTAAAATGATAGTCTAGAAACAAAAGCTTTGGTTGTCTTCCCCTCAGGCTTCCATGTCTTCTCCCTGGACCTCAATGTCCACCTCTTGAACATCAGTCTGAGGCCTCATCTTCACTGTCACTTACCAACCTTGTTGAGGATGGCTCGTTGTCATGCTCAAAAAGCCTCAAATTTGCCCGGGTGGCCACCAATTTTTCAACCCTTGTATTGGTCAGCCTGTTGCGTGCTTTGGTGTGTTCCCAAACAAGGGCCAGTTGCGCTCTGAGGCGGCTGATGTTGGTGGGATTTGGAGGATGATGGAGGCAACAGGGGAAAGAGCCTCAGATCCACAAAGTCCCTTCCACCAGGTTGCTGATGAGATATGTTGGCACGACTGCCATATTGCATCCATCCTAAAGCCCTTGACTGGAAGTGTACTTCGCCAGACTGCCAAGAACCTTGCCCTCATCCAGGCCAAGGTGGCGAGACACGGTAGTGATGACACCATAGGCCTTGTCGATCTCTGCACCAGACAGGATGCTCTTGCCAGCATACTTGGGGTCCAACATGTACGCTGCGGTGTGTATGGGCTTCAGGCAGAAGTCTTCATGCTTTTTGATGTATTTCAGAACTGCAGTTTCCTCTGCTTGGAGCAACAGTGAAGTGAACAGGGCAGTATGGATTTCTTCTCTTACACCTGCAAGCAGTCTGAACTTCAGACAGGATGGCATTGTCTCCCTCAATCTGTGCAATGGCTACTGCTATAGGTTTCAGGAGTTTCAGGCTGCTTATCACTCTCTCCCAAAATAGATCATCCAGGAGGATCCTGTTGATGGGGCTGTCCATAACGGCAGACTGTGATATGGCCATTTTTTGGAGAGACTCCTTCCCTCCAGGAGACTGTCAAACATGATGACAACACCACCCCAACTGGTGTTGCTGGGCAGCTTCAATGTGGTGCTCTTATTCTTCTCACTCTGCTTGGTGAGGTAGATTGTGGTATAACTTGATGACCCTTCACATACCTAACCATATCCTTGGCTCTCTTGTAGAGTGTATCCATTGTTTTCAGTGCCATGGTGTCCTTGAGGAGCAGATTCAATGCACGAGCAGCACAGCCAATGGGTGTGATGTGAGGGTAGGACTCCTCCACTTTAGACTAAGCAGCCACCATGTTTGCAGCATTGTCTGTCACCAGTGCAAGTACCTTGTGGTCCAAGGTCATTGATGACTGCCTTCAGCTCATCTGCAATGTTGCTTTTTCTTCTACATTAGCTGCAGTGAAATGTCTCCACATATCAGATTGTGCCCGTGGCATTTTCTTGTAAAGATTAGTTAAGCAGTTAGATTAAACAACTAATTTTGTAAGATGTTTTAAAATGAAACGTGTATGGAAACCGGTGAATTAACGCTCCTCAGTTAGCAGGCTCAAGCAAGCTAAAACCCACATGGTAGCAAAAACTAACTAGCAGAAATTGTTAACAAGTTAGAAATTATTTAACACACTTTGCTGTAGGCTACTATTTACTAGTTGACAAAAAATCATGTATGTTATATACAATATATTCACCCCACCCAGTATTGTAATCAAAACTTACCAGAAAGCATGTAGTCCTTGGCTCAGACAGTGTAGTAGTGTGGCCTCAAGAGCTTCTCATTAGTGTGCAAGATCTTGAGAATCAGCTGTGCATGATGGAAGAGTGCACTGCACATGTGATAAAAGAATGCACTTTTATGAGCATGGCATAATTTTTGGGAATGTAGTATTATTGTTATTATTATTATTGCCTGCATCTAGCTGATCTAGGGTTTAATCATTAGTCCAACAATTGGAAACAAGAGTTTCTATTGGACAAATTCAGATATGTTTATCCCTGTTCTGTCTGCTTACGTTAAACATTTTTCAACAGAATCGCCGATATGAATACACCCCTGATCACCCGCACACACACTTCACTTTAATAGCAACCACATATGAACCGCATGATCACTTTGCTTGTTGTATATTTCCTTCTCGCATCTACACGCACTCCTCCTCTCACCTTTTCTCTTCGCTTGTGGACTTCAGTGCCCAACACAACAGCTGTCTGTGACCAGGCGAAAAACCTTTCCAAGCCAAACCTTCATACTATAACCAATAACCGCTACACACAGCTTACATCGTTGTCACCATATTAGCTAGTCATAGTCAACATAGCTAGTAGACATGTCAGTTCATGTTGCAAGAGCTCTCATAGGTTGGAGGGCACCCTCAGAAGTTGTCATAATTACTGTGTAAGTATGGAAGGGGGTGAGAACCATGAGCCTCCTAGATTTTGTATTGAAGTCAATGTACTCAGAGGAGGACAGAAGCTAGCTGTCCTCCGGCTACCCCATGGTGCTACCCCAGGGAGTGCTGTTGAGGCATCAAGTGTGTTTATATCAATTTGTTGACGTGAATATGTAGAATAGTTTTATCATTTTTTATATTTTACTTTTACATTTAACTATTCACATTTTTTTTGAAATTCACTGAGGAGGATGGTCTTCCCTTTCCTCCTCTGGGGAGCCTCCACTGGTGTATGCACATGTCTGTAGATTTAGGTGTTGGATGTTTTAAACATTACAAGGAAAGACACTTTTGTTGGCTAATTGCTCTTAAAGAACTCTTGACTTGTATGGTGTTTACTCTGAGATAGACAATTTGTTTAGAGCCTCATCTGCTGATGTTTTGAAATGCCATTTGCTGAGCTGGATTGTTTTACTGTTTGGTTTTTAGGCCAGTTAAATTGTGCCCTGTGGATAGGTGTACCTAGCAGTAGAAACAGTTACTGTGCCAATGCTTAGAACTAAATCTCGCCAGATGCAGCACCATTCATGATTCAGAAATCAAAATGTCTGAAAGTAAACAATCCTGGCTTTTCTGGATGGAATCTCGATGTCTCTTGACGTTTCATATTACCTGTTGTATTTATTGTTCTCAAAGAAAGACCAGAATGTTTTTCTAGCTGGACTGTTGAAGATGAAGAGATGGGTGCTCAGTGTTTCCTCTATCTCAGAGCTTCAGATAAGTGTTTGGCAGTTGAGGAGGAGAAGCAAGGAAACAAAATAGTTCCACAGAAACATAATCCGCAGCGTTGGAAGCTTAACCTTGATGTACAGTCGTTTGCTTATCTGGTTTAATAAGTCAACTGTTCTTCCTCCATCAAAACTACAAAAAGCTGTTAGTGTTTTCCCTACAATTAATTAGTCTTGGCAACGCTTCTAACGCTGCGGATTATGTTTCTGTGGAACTATTTTGTTTCCTTGCTTCTCCTCCTCAACTGCCAAACACTTATTTGAAGCTCAATGCAGTGTGAAAAACTGTTATTTTGGGCCTGCTTATTAGAAATCCAAATTGACGATGGCAGTGTTGCTATGCCTCCTGAGTCGCCTAATTCATGTAGCATTTGTTGTGACGGACAGTTATATTTTTGTATCACCAGTGCACCACCTCCGTGTGTGTGTCTGGCTGAGACAATGATTAAACGCCATAGTTCTCTGGAGAGCATTTGGACACAATTAAACACTGTTGTTTATGACTGCGTCCTCCATTAATGTAACCACAATTGCACTGCCTCAGCACTGCTTTCTCTGACACGATCAGCAAAGCACATTGTGTTTGAGGACCTGGGTGTTCCGTCTCATTCGATGACGAGCTGCCAGTTTATAATGTGAACAAAGTTACATTTAAAAGATATATTTCAAGTAATGTCAAATGTGATGACTGTTCAATGGCAATGAGATGTTTCTGAAAAGTTTCCTAACTGAAGTCATTAAAATTTTGCAGCAGATGTTGGAGGGAACATTGCCTGTGTAATATTAAGAGAGATGTCGATATTTGCACCACTCCACTGAAACGATGGCCTGTCTTCCATATTGGAGGCGGTCACTCATTCTGTCATTACATTTTTTTATAGGGCCATTTATTTTGGGGAGCAGAATGTTTCTGAAATGAGATTGGAGTGGTCTTTCTGATGCTGGGGACTGGAAAAGCACAAAGCAGTCCGATGTAATGGCCATTTTTCTTTTATTTCTTCCGGGACTGATCTCTCACTGCTTTCGCAATGTGATTTCTTCTGACATGTAACAAAGACATTGTTTCTACCAGTGTGTCTTTTCCTCCCTTCATAATAAGAATAATTCAGTGATATGGGCTGGACTGATTGATTTAGGCTAGAATGTTCTGGAGAAAGTTTGCATTGACAATACATGATTTATGTGAGAGCTACAGGTAACTGCCAAAATAATGGAAACACTTAAGTAAATGAGGGATACAAAGTATATTGAAAGCAGGTGCTTCCAGACAGGTGTAGTTCCTGAGTTAATCAAGCAATTAGCATCCTATCGTGCTTAGGGTCAATTGTAAAAATGCTGGGCAGGTAATTATTTTGATCATTGTTTTGGCTACAATGGCTATGCCCCAACAAGATGACAATGCCCCCATCCACAGGGTACGAGTGGTCACTGAATGGTTTGATGAGCATGAACATAATGTCAACCATATGCCATGACTGACTCAGTCACCAGATCTCAACCCAATTGAACACTTATGGGAGATTCTGGAGCGGCACCTGAGACAGCGTTTTCGGGGTCACCTTATTTTTTTCATTGTGAAGATAGATTTTTTTGCAGCTGCAGAGTTTTAAAACAGCCTATCACTCGAATGTTGTTGTATTAAATCAATGCATGCGCAAGCACTCTCGCAGTCTTCCTCAATTAGATTCAAATTACATCCAAAGTAGATCATCCTGTTCAAGATTGATATATGCATATATATATATAGATGTCCTCGCTTACCTCTTTCAGGTAATACATTCAAAGCAGTATTTGCTTTATATTTAGCTAATTAATGATGGGTTATGCATAATAAGCTTCTAACTTATAGCCTCTGTCTCTTGCGCAATACACACACACCTGTGCTCCTCTGGCCTCTCTCCTTAAAAAAAGCTCCTTAGCTCTTGGAGTCCCATGCAAGAAAAGCTAGACTAGAATAGCTTGTCGGACATTTTTTTTGTGTATTTCTCATAGCAATAGACTATTCAAAGAGGGATGCAAGCTCTTGTTTGCTGAATGTTAAATACAGCAGCCAATAGAACTCATGGGTAGTTTGAAAGAAGAGCGAACGCGCGATGGCGGTAGGCTATAGCATTCATTTATTCAGACACATAACCATTCAATCTTCATGAAGAGAAGTGAAAGCCATCAATCTAATTATAGTCCTATTATACAAGCATGTCATTAGAATAATGAAGATGAGGACAACAAAACTTATTTAACTGTTGTGAGGAAAGAATGAAGCAACAATAGAAGAGGTAGGCTATAACATTAGGGGAAATATTATAAAATGTATATATGAGTCAGCCTCCTAATACAAATAGGCCCTATTATATTTTAAAATCAAATTCTCTAGCCTATACTTATAACTGTGTAGGCCGTATGTAATGCACCAGAATCCGCATGTGCCGCACCAGAAAGTTCTGTCCCAACTTTATCATGAGTTGGACTGGAATTATGCACCTCCTTCATGTAATACAGTTTACACTCAATAAGATTAGCCTACTGGAGCTTGTTTCATTTATTTACCCAAGAGAGCATATAGCTAGCTACATCTATGGGCTTTTATGTTTTTATGACATGCGTAAAGCCTATAAATCATATGTATTGGACAATCATGTAGGATATTTTGGGGTTTTGGTTTCATAAAATGTATTTAATGTATAGCTTATCAGGCTCAGGAAGCATCAGGCTTGATTTAAAAAAATATATATTTATATGCTTCATATCTTTTTGAATTACACTTCCGGTTTTGGCAGGAAATACTGGGCTACCCGGGAGAAAAGAGATTCATTCTCAGGATGCAACATTTGTAAAATACTGGGAAAATATTAAACCCTATAACCTTACCCCTTCCACCAAAGTCAAACAGTAACACTCACCAATGATCTTCTCTCTTTCCATCCACAGAGGAGCGCTGACGACCTCCTCTCCATCTACCCTCTCTCTCTGCGACTCTCCCCCCTCCCTCAAGATGAGTGCCAAGTCAGCCATCAACAAGGCGGTGTTCACACCCCACGATGAGAAGATGCTTGCAGCCGTGCAGGTGAAGAGGAGGACCAAGAAGAAGATCCCCTTCCTGGCTACTGGAGGACAGGGAGACTACATGACCTTCATCTGCCTCTCAGGTACTACAACCCTCATTTTTCACCTTTTTCATTTATTTGTCTTTCCTCTTTTTACCTCCTATCCTTTCCTAGTTGTACCTCTTTTTCTCTCGTTGTTCTGCCATTCCCCTCTTTACAGTCTTGTGTTCCTTTCCTCTCTTCACATCTGTGAGTGCTGGGGCTCCTGGGGCTCCTGTGCTGATGATGACTACTCCAGACTGACAGGTTTCCCTGTAGCATTGTCTGTGGCATGTGGCTATAATGTCCCTGCTATTGACAGGTTTTTTGATGGCAGTGGTATGAGTGTGTGTGTGTTTATTTGTATGGATGTGTGTGTGTGTTGGTGGCCCGACTAGAGGGTGCTGTGCTGCATCTGATCGAACGTGTGCCCAGAGTGATTATCCTCACTGTCAGTGTTATCAGCCTGGAATTGAGGTAACATGCTAGAGAGACCACAGTCACATTGCAACACACGTCCCCTTCAATTCACCTTCTAATACGCTCTCCGAAGAGCCTGTTTACTGTTGCTGAGCCAATATAGCAAGACCCTTAACCAATTTAGGGTTTAAATGGATGACATTTACTTTGAAATATATACTTAAAAAAAAAACTGAAATTGGGTTTAAAATAGTTTCTGAAAGATGTTCTATCCTCTGAAATATTGCACTCTTAATCAGTCATGCTCATTAATATATGAGAGATCGAGAGGAACGGGTACAGAGCATTTTCACTAGGCTAAATTACATTTCTTTAACCCATTCTGCAGTCCTATTAAACCATTCTTTGGCAGCAAATCATGTCATCATCTCAAGGTCTCAACTCATTTAATATGGATAGTGTGGGGAATTGATCTATCAGTTACACGCAACCTTGAAGGCCAGAACTACCGTGTCAAGACTCAATGTAGTCTCCCAGTAAGTAATTACAACATGGTGCAATATGACAGTTGACACTCTTTTTACCCTGATGTCTCTAGTACTGTACTGCACTCCTCTTCACCAAAATATTTTAATATATTATTATTATAATTATTCTTTTTAGATCTTAGGCACCTTTCTTAGACCTTAAGCACCTACAAATTCGTAACGTGTTGTACGAAGTGGATTTGTAACATATACGAATTGCAAGGAGAAAAATAAATATTGATATATGCAGCCATGCAATCTCCTTAGGTAAACATTGGCAGTAGAATGGACTTACTGAAGAGCTCAGTGACTTTCAACGTGGCACCGCCATAAGATGCCACCTTTACAAGTCAGTCACATTTCTGCCCTGCTAGAGATGACCCGGTCAACTGTAAGTGCTGTTATTGTGAAGTGGAAATGTCTAGGAGCAACAATGGCTGAGCCGCGAAATGCCACACAAGCTCACAGAACGGGACCGCTGATTGCTGAAAATCGTCTGTCCTCAGTTGCAACACTCACTACTGCGTTCCAAACTTTCATAGTGCCAACTGTAAAGTTTGGTGGAGGAGGAATAATGGGTTGGGGCTGGAGTTTGGGTAAAGCCCTTTCCCGTTTTAGCATGACTATGCCCCCGTGCACAAAGCGAGGTCCATACAGAAATGGTTTGTCGAGATCGGTGTGTAAGAACTTGACTGGCCTGTACAGAGCCCTGACCTCAACCCCATCGAACACCTTTGGAATGAATTGGAACGCTGACTGCGGGCCAGGCTTAATCGCCCAACATCAGTGCCCGACTTCACTAATGCTATTGTGACTAAATGGAAGTAAATCCCTGCAGCAATGTTCCAACATTTAGTGGAAGAAATAAGAAATGAATGAAGTTGTGCAAAATTGTCAGGGCCCATTTTGGCTTGTGAACACTACTTTCTAAACTACTGGCTGAAATTATTCAAAACCTCCTATAGCGTCACTTTAAATATCACTGTAAATATGTGATGCAAAAACTGTGTTGGTGGGATTTGTTGGAGGGGGAAGAAGATGAATCCTCCGTTTGTCCCACTGACTGCTATAATGTGAATGGATGCACATTCACAATTCCATTCTGGGTTCCTTGTACATGTAGCTAGGTCTACTACTACTTCTTGTAAGGGTTGTGCTTTGTGGAGCATCACAGATCCTGTCCCTCTATATGGCTCATCAGCTTGTAGGAGCTGTACACATTCACTACCGACTAGGCCAGGCCTGGGCAATTATTTTCCATGGAGGGCCACATAAGAATATATTTTTGCCATCGTGGGCCAGGATCATATTACAGGACTATACATCATGTGTATGACTGTGTTGGCAGATATATCTACTGTAAATCACATCCAGATATGCTACATATTTCACTTTTTTAACATGCACAGAAATCAACCACATCCATGTTCTCATTTTGGTAGGTAATTTCATTATTAAACATGCAATGAACTACACGGAGGGAAAAGTACACTGTGCATTCAGCACCACGGACAGAACTCTTGTTATTGGGTATTAACAAAAACACAGAGAGAGAGCTCTACATTACATTTAAACTACTCAGTGTGAGTAGATGATGTGTGAGTAAATGATGTGCACTGACTAGAGCGGTGAAGTCAGGTATAGTTTCTGACGTCGTTATGCGCAGGATTGCTAAGAGGTGAGAGTCAGTAAGAGATGATCTGTGCCTTTTTATTTCATCACTGATCATGTCTGTTCACATACGTAGGTTGACCCAAACAGTACAAACATCTTCTGGGCATGACTCTTAATCTTTGGAAAGTTTTGTTCATCGAGAGATGCATAGAACCTCATCAGTGACATTGTTTTGAATAGTTCTCCAATCACTGCATCAGACTGAAGATTGATAAGCTCAAGTTGCAGGTCAGTGGGAGCGTTATCCACATTGAAGGTGAAAGGAGAGGAAACCAACAGCATGTCATTTTCCAACACTTTGAAATCCTCAAAACAATGAGAACTCACCGTTCAAAGCACGCAGCAGCGATGTATACTTCTCCCGCTGGTCATCTGATAGAGAACAGACTAGTAGTGTTGGAAGGTGGATGTATACTTCTACCGCTGGTCATTGATAGAGAACAGACTAGTAGTGTTGGAAGGTGGATGTATACTTCTTCCACACTGGTCATCTGATAGAGAACAGACTAGTAGTGTTGGAAGGTGGATGTATACTTCTCCCACTGGTCATCTGATAGAGAACAGACTAGTAGTGTTGGAAGGTGGATGTATACTTCTCCCGCTGGTCATCTGATAGAGAACAGACTAGTAGTGTCGGAAGGTGGGTGAGATTGTTGGCTTCTACTTGGCGGGTCAGGAGGAGTAATTTTCCCTTGAAGGCTTTGACAAGGCTGTACATGTGATGTGCAAACTACTTCCCTTGTAGTTTGGAATTAATTTCATTCATGAGGGCCATGATGTCCACGGTGAAGGCAAAATCAACCAACCATTCTTTATCTTGCAGTTGATACTCAGCAATCTCTGACTTCAGATTGGCACTCCACCAACGTTCAGTCAATAAAATAAACTAACATAACTCAAGTAGCAGATATAGGATATGGTAGAAAGAGTATGTGGCCTTTTCTGTAGTCGACAGGCTGGAGGTAAAATATATGATGTAATAAGACGAACACTTTTTACATAATGCAGGTTTCTCCGATCAAATGGCCGAACCTAAATGGACATTATGGAATGGAGGAGTTTCACCCCATTGTCATGATCAGTGGTTTCAAGTTTGAATCCGTAATTCTTTTTGACAAGCTGATCATGGCGAAAAAGAAAATACTTCTGCATTTCCGGCTGTGTAAACACATTGCAAATAGGCTCGCGATAACTCCTGATAAGGTTGGGTAGCTGATATTCAGTGCTTAAATAGCCAACTTTATTAGTCATAGGAATCAGGACTAATTAAGCCAGTGCAATGGGCCATGTGGATGGGCATTCATAAAATTACGTTGTGCGCTGACGTGGTAGGCCACACCCTGGTCCAGCCCGGATGTCGTTTTTTGGTGCTTGACAGACGGTAGGCTTACCACATAGATAGCCATTCATAAAATTATATTTCAGGAAACACTGTAGGCTATACATCAGTAAGCACGGACCGATGCCTTTTGGCTGTCACTTCCACGGACATTGGTCCAGACAATCTAAACCAATGATAGATGTTTATGTTTGGTTCAGATTTTGTCCGGTCTGGACCAGCCTTGATTTGGTCCAAACATAGACCTCTATAAATTACTTATTTTCAACTTTCATTCAGAACCGAAAATTAACCTGATTTCAACGTCCGGATTTTTTTGTTGTTGAATATGACGACCAATCGAAAGAACAGCTGACTCTTTGTCGACCACCATTTATGACATTTTTTGTCAGGGACAGCCATACTTCTGTGTGTGCTTGTGTGTGTGGGAAAACCTCAAGGATGCTTTGACAATCCCATGACTGCTGCTCCAGTGGTACAGAACAGTAGGCAGTGAGGCTCAGGGAAATACAGAGGCACTTTTATTATGTAAGAAGCTATTGACACGCCTTTGGTACAGTAAGGCTGCTGTGTTGACATGGCCACCATACTGACCTAGGATCAGTGTGCCCAGAGTGCTCTACTGTACTTCACTTTCTCTGGCCACTGAACGTAGTGTACCGCTACAGCCAGTGACCCCAGGCAAGATGGATGCCGTTCAGATCGGTCCAGTCAGGCCATGACTGGTCTAGTGCCCTACCGCATGTCTTTACTCAAGCAGAGAGTAGAGCATCCTTTCATTCAGACTATGCGAGAGGTCTCTCAAAGAACATTGTCATGAATGGTCTCGTTACGTTTGCATACAATGCACTTTATCATGACATAACCATTATTGAATAGTTTGGCACAAAATGTTACCAAGTAGCCTGATTTTAATTTATTGGTACTCAATGCACAGTGAAAATAAATTACTGCCGATGTTGGTCTTGACAAGGTGTTCTTTACAGCGTACAGCATTGATCTTAAATCAATTCACGCTCAAGGCCATGATTTTATTCAATTGACCTTCTAGCAACAAGAAAGCTAAAAGTTTAAAGGTGTGTGTTTGTTCACTGAGTGTGAGTTTAGTGGGTGTGAATTGGATGGATGTTCTGTTGTTCTCAGGGAGCTGTGCGGCCGGTGCATTCTTCACTGACCCCTATAGGCCTGGACAAGATGCTGCGACTGCACTTTTCCTTGTTTTCTTTCACTTCTGTCTCGGCAGGAACCACACGAACGCTCGCTGACTTGACTGTTTGGCCAGGAGGGCCAGAACTAGCAAGTGAGTCAGTGTACTCTGGGATCATCAAGTAGAATAGTGTTACTTAAATGACTCTACTACAGGGCATTTCCTGTAGCATTATTTGCCTAAAATCAATGAGCTGGCTATTAAGATTTACTATCGCTGCACTGTCAGTGTTATAGGAATGTATTAAACAGGGTGTGATGTATACACTGTTGGAATAATGGCTGGAAACTCTTGCACTGCTTTTTATAAAATGGACTTGAATTGGTGGAAATGTAGTCAGACATTGGAAGGAAGTTGGGACATAAAAAACAGTGGTACAGTGGATGCTGTTGTTGCTGTGTGTGTGTGCGCGCGCTTAATACGCTTGTATAAAAGGACATTGATCTCAGTCTCTCTCTCTCACACACACCTAAAGGATAGTGCATCAGGGCTTCGTACTCCGTATGAGAGAAAAGGAAAGTGCTGGCGTAGTGCCAGGAACCCAGGCAGGGCCAAGTCAGTGGGATCAGACTTTGATCACTGTGTTCCCATGTTTGTCTCTCTCCAGTACTGAATCTCAGGGCTTTTACACTGGGCAGGACAGCTAAACAAGTGTTGAAGACTATATTGACATGAAGTACAGTATAAACAAAGGGCAAACGAGCACCTTTGCAGTTTTGGATGTTCTTGTATCATTTTCCCGTTTGTCTGTCTGTGCGTTGGAGGCTGGTCAGGGCTTAAGGGAGTTTAGGGCAGGAAATGAGGAGCAGGCAGTGATATGGGGCCGTTCCTGTCTTATAATACACAGCAAGACCCTGCCATGTCACTAACAAATCTGTGTGTTTATGTGCAGGTGTTGTGTTTTGGTGTGTGTGTTTGTATTGTAAGTGCTTATGCAGGCGTACGTTTGTGTGTGGGAGCACATGCTTTTGTATGCATGATGTGCTTGTGTGTTCACACCGGTGTGGATGACCATGGTTGCATGTGTAAAGGGTCTCTCTCTGTGTGTGTCGACATTCCAGCAGCCCCAACCCCCTGTAGGTAAATGTGAACCTGAGACATACTCCACCAAGCACAGAAGGCCTGACAAACATGAACGCATTGATCTCCAACTTGAATTGGGACCAATCCGTCACTGATTTTATGAACATTAGCCGCCTCCCCCTTCCAGGTCCCCACCAGTAAGCAGTCAGAACAGATTTGGCTCCTTCTCTCACCCTATTCTACTAAACAGATCAGACTCCGCAACAAAAGCCAAATGGCAATATATCCATTTGGAATATTGAATAGTTTTAGAATGTCGATTTTATGGTAATCACAATACATTGCATTCACATGACGAATACAACTATTCATCACCTTCATAGATGATTGATTATGTAGGGAGATGGATTGGTGTGTAGCCCCACAGGCATATTTGTAGACTAAGCTTCTTAGCTGTAGTGAATAGGTAAGTCAAGAAAGCTGTCTGAACTTAGTTATCAAGTCTGAATCACAGCAGAAATCCTCCCCACCATGATTATGTATTCACATGTGGTTTTGCAGAGAGGTCAGTGTAACCCACACGGTCCAGATGGAACGAGGATGGATGCATATTTATTTAGAGAGATAGATGGAAGGCTTTGACACCATCTGCGCTACAAGATGGATGACAGTGCTTTTAAAGGCAGGTATCCATCAGGGAAAGGTTACACTGAATCTCTCAGCACTTCAAAGTCTCATGTAGTTAACTTAAGAAATATTGGATCATTGTACTTCTCCTCTGCAACTCTCCCCTAGGTCGTTGCTGTATGAAAAAGTGTTTTCAGTCATCTTACCTCGTGAAAGTAGTCGTGACGAGAAAGTCAAAGATTTGGATTTACATTTCTTTGCCAGGATTTGAGAAAAGTTCCTGAGTGTTTAGCTTGAAATGAAGTCAATGTTCTCAACGTCTTGACAAATAAGTGTTTGTGGAGGTCAGACTTGGTTGGTCTGGTGTTGGTTTTGAGGAATGTTCTGTATTCTTCTCTCAAGGCTGATGATGCAGCAAGCCACTGCAGATTGATGCGGGACTTTGCTTTCAGTATTTACAGAGTAGAGAGAAATAGTGCAGGACTCCCTCAGCCACATCAGCAGGATGGTATCTGTGTGTAGGACTGTATGTGCCTGTCTGCGTGTGTGTGCAAGCTAGGCTTGGGTGGTATATCGCATACCGGGGTATTTGGAAAAAGCCATAGGATGGTTTCTCAATACTGTCAATTAGAGGTCGACCGATTAATCGGAATGGCCGATTTAATTAGGGCCGGTTTCAAGTTTTCATAACAATCGGAAATCGGTATTTTTGCGCACCGATTTGGCCAATTTTTATTTTATTTTTTACACCTTTATTTAATCTTTATTTAACTAGGCAAGTCAGTTAAGAACACATTCTTATTTTCAATGACGGCCTAGGAACGGTGGGTTAACTGCCTCGTTCAGGGGCAGAACGACAGATTTTTACCTTGTCAGCTCGGGGGATTCAATCTTGCAACCTTACAGTTAACTAGTCCAACGCTCTAACCACCTGTTTTACATTGCACTCCACGAGGAGCCTGCCTGTTACGCGAATGCAGTAGAAGCCAAGGTAAGTTGCTAGCTAGCATTAATCTTATAAAAAACAATCAATCAATCATAATCACTAGTTAACTACACATGGTTGATGATATTACTAGTTTATCTAGCGTGTCCTGCATTGCATATAATCGATGCGGTGTGTATCGTTGCTCCAATGTGTACCTAACCATAAACATCAATGCCTTTCTTAAAATCAATACACAGAAGTATATAATTTTTAAACCTGCATATTTAGCTAAAAGAAATCCAGGTTAGCAGGCAATATTAACCAGGTGAAATTGTGTCACTTCTCTTGCATTCATTGCACGCAGAGTCAGTGTATATGCAACAGTTTGGGATGCCTAATTTGCCAGAATTTTATGTAATTATGACATAACATTGAAGGTTGTGTAATGTAACTGGAATATTTAGACCTATGGATGCCACCCGTTAGATAAAATACAGAACGGTTCCGTATTTCACTGAAAGAATAAACGTCTTGTTTTCGAGATGATAGTTTCCGGATTCGACCATATTAATGACCTAAGGCTCGTATTTCTGTGTGTTATTATGTTATAACTAAGTCTATGAGAGCAGTCTGACTGAGCGGTGGTAGGCAGCAGCAGGCTCGTAAGCATTCATTCAAACATCACTTTCCTGCGTTTTGCCAGAAGCTCTTCGCTGTGCTTCAAACCTATCAACTCCCGAGATTAGGCTGGTGTAACCGACGTGAAATGGCTAGCTAGTTAGCGGGGTGCGCGCTAACAGCGTTTCAAACATCACTCACTCTGAGACTTGGAGTAGTTATTCCCCTTGCTCTGCATGGGTAACGCTGCTTCGAGGGTGGCTGTTGTCGTTGTGTTCCTGGTTCGAGCCCAGGTAGGAGCAAGGAGAGGGATGGAAGCTATACTGTTACACTGGCAATACTAAAGTGCCTATAAGAACATCCAATAGTCAAAGGTTAATGAAATACAAATGGTATAGAGAGAAATAGTCCTATAATTCCTATAATAACTACATCCTAAAACTTCTTACCTGGGAATATTAAAGACTCATGTTAAAAGGAACCACCAGCTTTCATATGTTCTCATGTTCTGAGCAAGGAACTTAAACGTTAGCTTTCTTACATGGCACGTATTGCACTTTTACTTTCTTCTCCAACACTTTGTTTTTGCATTATTTAAACCAAATTGAACATGTTTCATTATTTGAGGCTAAATTGATTTTATTGATGTATTATATTAAGTTAAAATAAGTGTTCATTCAGTATTGTTGTAATTGTCAATATTACAAATACATTTTAAAAATCGGCCAATTAATCGGTATCAGCTTTTTTTGGTCCTCCAATAATCGGTATCGGTATTGGCGTTGGCGTTGAAAAATCATAATCGTTCGACCTCTACTGTCAATATCTTTCTTTGAATTTTTTCAATACATTTGAATATTTGTAGCTACTTTTTTAAGTTAATACCTGCAGTCAACTTGTGCAATATGTTAGATTAAGCATATTGCGTTCTTCATTTCACCTGTCACATTATGAAGTTTAGCGTAGTTCCCCAGAACAGTCACGTGTTGGTAAATAGCACAACAGGAGGAAGCGGGAGCCGGTGAGTCTATCGTGTTCTATAACTATTGGAGAGTCTACGTTGTGCGGCGCACAAGAGGTGATGAAGTTACACTTGTATGCAATTCACTACTAACATCAGATATCTTATAATGGCTTTCTGCTAGAAGTCAAAGAGCTCTGGATGAGTTATTTTTTCCTGTGCTTCCTATTAGCGTTTTTTTCCTCCTCCATTCTTCTCCCCTCTGCTCAGTGTACACATGCTGCTCTTCCTTTGGAAAAACATTCATCACAACTTTGTTCCTTAAAAAAAAAATCTCATTCACTTTCGCTTGTAAATGTCCACACTCACTGAAAATGACATTCGGTTGCTACTAGCTATGCTTGTATGACTTTATGAGCTGGATATGCCTGTCTGCAATTAGTTTGTTGTAGCTTATAATTTTTTTCGAATTTCGTCGATGTGATTTCACTATTTTATGCTAATTCTGTTAGCGTTCTGGTAATAAAGGCCTTTTCTTGCGTTTTTAGTACCCCCTTGTGTGCCATACCGGTAATACCGTACATCCTGGGATGAGCGAAGGACAGTATGATATGAAAATCTGGATACTGCCCAAGCTTAGTGTGTGCCAATGCCAGTAACTGGGTCTGTAGTTAGATTTGTATGCACCAGTGGTTGCCAACCTTTTTTGAACAGTTGCACAACTTGAAGGGATATAAAATTCTGTGGCACACCTAAAACTTCCCTATGAATTTATTTAGTGGTAATTACCTCCATTTCATCTGGTCCATACTGCAAACCTACTATTTTCTGTGACAAAATTCCATGTCACGTTTATACACTACATGACCAAGAGTATGTGGACACCTGCTCTTCGAACATCTCATTCCAAAATCATGGCCATTAATATTGAGTTGGTCCCTCCCCTTTGCAGCTATAACAGCCTCCACTCTTCTGGGAAGGCTTTCTACTAGATGCTGGACCATTTCTGAGGGGGCTTCCATTCAGCCACGAGCGCCTTAGTGAGGTCGGCACTGATGTTGGGCGATTAGGCCTGGCTCACAATCGGCCTTCCAATGCATCCCAAAAGTGTTCATTGAAGTTGAGGTCAGGTCTCTGTGCAGGCCAGTCAAGTTCTTCCACACTGATCTCGACAAACCATTTCTGTATGGATCTTGCTTTGCACACCTGGGCATTGTCATGCTAAAACAGGAAAGGGCCTTCCCCAAACTGTTGACACAAAGTTGGAAGCAAAGAATCGTGCGTGATTCTTTGCGAATCACGAAGCGTGATTCATCAGTCCAGAGAATGCGTTTACACTGCCCTAGAGTCCAATGGCGGCGAGTTTAACACCACTCCAGCCGACGCTTGGCATTGCGCATGGTGATAGGCTTGTGTGCAGCTGCTCGAGCATGGAAATATATTTCATGAAACTCCCGTAGACCAGTTCTTGTGCTGATGTTGCTTCCAGACCAGAACAATTTGCCGAACTGACTTGTTGAAAAGGTGGCATCCTATGACGGTACCACTTTGAAAGTCACTGAACTCTTCAGTAAGGCCATTCTACTGCCAAAGTTTGTTACCGGAGATTTGCTCGATTTTATACACCTGTCAGTAACGGGTGTGGCTGAAATAGCCGAATCCACTAATTTGATGACGTGTCCACATACTTGTGTGTGTGTGTGTGTGTGCTGGTGTGCATGCATAAGACAGTCTCTAGAGAGAGCCAGCTTGTTATGTGTGTGTAATAGAGGATGTTCTATCCAAGCCATCAAACTAACCTCGGTAAAGTCTGACCGGTTCCGCCACAGCTCCTTTTCACTTAACGGGATTGCAACCATAAGAAGTTAACGGGATGATATGACAACAGCCAGTGAAAGTGCAGGGCGCCAAATTCAAACCAACAGAAATCTCATAATTAAAATTCCTCAGACATACATGTGTCTTATACGATTTTAAATGTAATCTTGTTGTTAATCCCACCAAAGTGTCCGATTTCAAATATGCTTTTCAGCGAAAGCACCACAAACAATTATTTTAGGTCACCACCAAGCCACAGAATAAGCACAGACATTTTTGCAGCCAAAGATAGCAGTCACAAAAAGCACAAATAGAGATGAAAGTAATCACTAACCTTTGATCTTCATCAGATGACACTCGTAGGACTTCATGTTACACAATACATGTATGTTTTGTTTGATAAAGTTCATATTTATATAAAAAATCTGAGTTTACATTGGCGTGTTACGTTCACTAGTTCCAAAAACATCCAGTGATTTTGCATAGCCACATCTATTCAACAGAAATACTCATCATAAATATAGATGATAATACAAGTTATACACATGGAATTATAGATATACCTCTCCTTAATGCAACTGTGTCAGATTTCAAAAAAACTTTGCGGAAAAAGCAAACCATGCAATAATATGAGATGGAGCTCAGAACTATAGTCAAATTAGCCGCAATGTTGGAGTCAACAGAAACCAGAAATTACATGATAAATATTCCCTTTGATGATCTTCATCAGAATGCACTCCCAGGAATCCTAGTTCCCCAATAAATGCTTGATTTGTTCGATAATGTCCGTTATTTATGTACAATTAGCTACTTTGGTTAGCGCGTTTGGTAAACAATTCCAAAGGCACGAAGCGCATTCACTATAACGTGACGAAATGTCCAAAAGTTCCGTAACAGTCAGTAGAAACATGTCAAACGATGTATTGAATCAATCTTTAGAATGTTGTTAACATACATCTTGAATAACGTTCCAACCGGAGAATTACATTGACTTCAGATGTGCGATGGAACGGAGCTCACGCATGTGAACGCGCATGGTCAAAGAATGGTCACCTCATGGCAGTGGTGACTAATACTTCTCTCATTCGGCCCCCCTTCACAGTAGTCATCAGACAAAGTTCTACAGACTGTTGACATCTAGTGGAAGCCGTAGGAAGTGCAAACAAATTCATATCTCGCTGTGATTTCAATGGGATCTTGGTTGAAAATCCACCAGCCTCAGAATTTCCACTTCCTGTTTGGATTCTTTCTCAGGTTTTTGCCTGCCATATGAGTTCTGTTATACTCACAGACGTAATTCAAACAGTTTTAGAAACTTCAGAGTGTTTTCTATCCAATACTAATAATAATATGCATATATTAGCAACTATGACTGAGGAGCAGGCCGTTTACTCTGTGCACCTTTCATCCAAGCTACTCAATACTGCCCCTGCAGCCATAAGAAGTTCTTCTCCTTCTCTGTCTAATTCTATTCCTCTGGCTTTTATTGCCATAGATATATATTTATTTGCGTTTTATTTCACCTTTATTTAACTAGGCAAGTCAGTTAAGAACAAATTCTTATTTACAATGACGGCCTACCAAAAGGCAAAAGGCCTCCTGCGAGGATGGGGGGCCTGGGATTAAAAATTAAATACAATATAAATACAGGACAAAACACACATGACAACACTACATAAAGAGAGACCTAAGGCAGCAACACATGACAACACAGCATGGTAGCAACACAACATGGTAGCAGCATAAAACATGGTACAAACATTATTGGTGCACAGACAACAGCACAGAGGGCAAGAAGGTAGAGACAACAATACATCACACAAAGCAGCCACAACTCTCAATAAGACTGTCCATGATTGAGTCTTTGAATGAAGAGATTGAGATAAAACGGTCCAGTTTGAGTGTTTGTTGCAGTTTGTTTCCAGTCGCTAGCTGCAGCAAACTGAAAAGAGGAGCGTCCCAGGGATGTGTGTGCTTTGGGGACCTTTAACAGAATATGACTGGCAGAACGGGTGTTGTATGTGGAGGATGATGGCTGCAGTAGATATCTCAGATAGGGGGGAGTGTGACCTAAGAGGGTTTTATAAATAAGCATCAACCAGTGGGTCTTGTGACGAGTATACAGAGATGACCAGTTTACAGAGGAGTATAGAGTGCAGTAATGTGTCCTATATGGAACATTGGTGGCAAATCTGATGGCCGGATGGTAAAGAACATCTAGCCGCTCGAGAGCACCCTTACCTGCCGATCTATAAATGATGTCTCCGTAATCTAGCATGGGTAGAATGGTCATCTGAATCAGGGTTAGTTTGGCATGTATAAACTCCTCCATTACAGCTCTTGCCACTTGGCAGCCCAGTGACTTTACTCTGGTCATTTCTTTGGCTGTGTAGAAGTAACATATTTTTGTTTAGCAGTAGGGATCCCCATCTCTTTATGACTGGAACTCTGATAGTTGAGGGGAAGAGGAGGCGGTGTGTTATTTAGATTTTTTTTATACATTCCTCTCGATCGCTCTCTCCTCCCCACCTTGCCCTTTGGCTGCTACCTCTCCTCAGCTCCTGATTTAAGGCTGCACAGAGCCTGTGAGGGTCTCTTCTCACACTGGAGGGGAACAGAGGAGAGGGGAGAGGTGGAAGGGGGATATTTGGACAAGGAGTTAGTGCTTTGAGTCCCCTCCAAGATTTTAAACCTATAATGGACAGACTTGTATTGAATATCTATGCATCAGACAAATTATCTGGAGATGGCATACTGCTATGTATTTGAGTTAGTGTGCCAATTTTGTGTACTTGTGTGGTGTAATGGATCAGAGCTAATAAGCTTATGTTTACAAAATGTGGAATTCTTGATGCCGTGAAGATGTTTGTTGCTAGTCTTCACTGCAGTGGAAAACTCAGCATGTTTTCTTGTAGATGCCACAAAAATTAATTGTATAAGTTTTATTGCACCCAAGTCTGAGTGAGGCTTTTAACAGCTTGGCTCAAGGCCAAAGAAGAATATGTTCACAATCTTCTCCATGAGACCAGTAAACAAGCTCCTGGGGCGGCAGATGGCCTAGTGGTTAGAGCGTTGGGCCGAATCCCAGAGCTGACAAGGGAAAACTGTCGTTCTGCCCCTGAGCAAGGCAGCAACTGTTCCCCGGGCGCCGAAGACGTGGGTGTCGAATTAAGGGAGCCTGCCGCACCTCTCTGATTTAGAGGGGTTGGGTTAAATGCGGAAGACACATTTCAGTTGAATACATTGTTGCACAACTGACTAGGTATCCCCCTTTCCCTCATGTCCTGTAGCTTTGGAGTGCTCACCAATGCCCATGTCTGACTTACAGTAACAACAAGTGGGGTCGGCTGGTTCCAAACTCTTAACACGTAGCAGAGGATGCATCTTACAGGCGTTTGTAACCAGACAAACTCTTAACACGTAGCAGAGGATGCATCTTAGAGGCGTTTGTAACCAGACAAACTCTTAACACGTAGCAGAGGATGCATCTTACAGAGGCGTTTGTAACCAGACAAACTCGAGTTTGGATGTCTCTTCTCTGCTGAGAGATGTAGTTACTTTCTAAATGATTGAAAGTCATGGTGGTTAATGTTTCACAGCTTGTGTTGAGCTGATGCTCGTAGAGGACAACGGTGCAGAGGATAACAATGAGGTGATTGGATAGTTAGATACACAAGGGCAACCGCTCAGCCAACGTACTGTATCATGACCAGAGTTGAACCAAAGGTACATTTCCTCTTTGCAATTGAAACTGACCTAGCCGTCCTCAGGATGTTTTCGGCTGTTTGGTTGTACCAGAGCATCATCTGTGAGGTGTGCAATGTGTTAAAATAAATTGACAGCATTGAAAATGTAGGGAGGATGAAAATAAAAATAAAGTAATATACAAAGTCTCTGTAGTGGCTGTTGTAAAAGGCAGCCATGCATATTATTGGCCAGTGCCCTGTACTTGTCAAACGGAAGGCCTTCATGACTTAACACTTAATAACCTGCTTTATTTACAGCTTCTCAGTGACTTCCAACCACTTTCTACTTCAGCAGTAATTAACTGCCTCAGATGTTTGGAAAAATAATGGTTTGAGAATTAATGCTGGCCAAAGATGAAAAAATATTAATGTCAGCTTTTGACCACATTTAATATTTTATTAATTCATACTTTGATTAGTTCATATTAATATTTTAGAGCAAAGTATCCAATGCTACGTGAGACTGTTGTAGAATGTAGCAATCATGACCCATTTTCTCCTAAAATGACATACCCAAATCTAACTGCCTGTAGCTCAGGACCTGAAGCAAGGATATGGATATTCTTGATACCATTTGAAAGGAAACACTTTGAAGTTTGTGGAAATGTGAAATTAATGTAGGAGAATGTAACACATTAGATCTGGTAAAAGATGATACAAAAAGACAACATGCATTTTCTATTATTAAATGTTTTTACATCTTTGAAATGCTAGAGAAAGGCCTTAATATAATATTGCAGTTTAGTGGGTGGCAGCAGTGGGTGTGTGAAAAGTTTCAGATTGATCCAGTGAAGCATTGCAATACTGGACAACATTTTGTATCAAGTCTGCCCAAATGTGCCGAATTGGTCAATTGATACATTTTCAAGTACATAACTATAGAGAACATACATTTTGTATTACCATATATCATTTTTGTAAGTTTGCACACTCCCAGGAATGTCATACATGATGGATCATTCGCTTATACTCTAACTTTCACACATCTAAATGGCTGAGCGGGGTGGGTGTAGAGCCAGAGACGGCAGCGGTTTAAACTGTACATTTGTATATAAAAATGGATTTCATCAAACTATGCTACATTTTTATCTCTGGCACCCTCAGGGTGACAAATCAGAGCACGATTACTGAATGTAAGTACATTATTTACCTTCAGAGGTGAATGTATCAAACCAGTTGCCGTCATGCATCGTTTTAGTTGTTGTGCACTCTCCTCAAACAATAGCATGGTATTCTTTCACTGTAATAGCTACTGTAAATTGGACAGTGCAGTTAGATTAACAAGAATGTAAACTTTCTGCCCACGTAAGACATGTCTATGTCCTAGGAAGTTTGCTGTTCCTTACAACATCATGCTAATCACATTAGCGCACGTTAGCTTAACCGTCCCAGTGTAGGGACACCGATCTTATTAAAGTTTCCCTGCCCTTGATTTGGTCTTTCTAAAAAAAACACAACAGGAGACCACAGCCATGTAGTCTGAATGAGGTCTGAATGGTTTGGGTCCGATTCATTCATTTGTCTGGTGTGTTTAGTGATAATTCCATGCTCCTGCAGGATAGGAGGATGTCTGTGGAGAGAGAGAGAGAGGAGAAATAGAGGGGGAAGAGAGAGGGAGTTCTCCAGGGACTTAGCTTCTGATAGGCCTTACTGGGAAAAGAGGCATGAAGATGTGGAAAATATGAGTGGTGTGGTTTACCCAAACGCTTTTAATAGGTCTTTGGTTTTACAAAATCCTGACCAATTGAGGAGAGAATATATAATGTAACATATCAAATATTGATCCAAATTTCGGTATTCTGTAGCCTTCAGAGTAAGTTTTTTTTAAATATGGTAAAGGACAACGCCATGTCTTCTACCGTTCCAAACTAAACCAACTGACAGTATATTCCCAGTTTGACTGTACTACATAGTGTAAGCATTAACACATTTTCAATTTATTTCCAGTAGGAGCAGAAATGTCATTGAGGCAGCAGCTCAAGTTCCCCCTGTTGTTTTCAAATATGTTTATCATTTTAAGCCATGCTGTGCATGAATACGCCATGCTAGGAACAATGCAAAACAAAGACGGTGGATCCAGCTCGCAGTAAATCACAAAGTTTGCCTTATCTCAGGATGTTACATGAGCCAAATGCTTATTCCACAACTCTTAATTCCACACACACTCATACGTGGCGCTCAATCTTCCCAAGCGGCGGTGGGAGTGTAATTTGTGCCGTGGACTGATATACAGCCCCCCCCCCCGTCCAACAGAGAGGTGTCGTCCGAGACCCCCAGTGCTGCATAAATAAAACATTGAGAGAGACGCCATCATGAATTAGTCACAACCTCTGGATGATTATGGCTCCCGGTGCTGTCACTGTCTTTCCCTCTCTTTGGGATCCCTCCAGGGCTCATGTTTCTCAGTGCCTCCTGCCTGTTATAGAGAAGCCTCTGTTGCTTTCGGATGCTCCCAGTTGAGGCAGATCTAGTTTCCGCCACGCATTGAGATCTCAGATTGAGCTGTCTGTCACACTACAGAGGCAGTAGGCAGGAGGCTACTATCTCCCTACAAAAATCTGTGTCTATCTGGTACAAAGGCCTCAGGAATATATACATTTCACTTACCCACAGAGATGCCCTTTTGTAGTGATATTGTGCTCTTGTCTTACTAGGCAACGGGTGTTTTCTGAAGCAGTTCAGATGCAGTACTCCTCTCAGTATCAGCATCTTCACCCCACTGGTTTCCCCATGAGGGAATAATGTCATTGGAAACTAGAATGATTGAACAAATTAATTACGTTTCTTCATGATACACTACGAATGACTACATGTAATTCAGCCTAATGCTTTCCTTTCTTTCAGTGAGGGTTTTGCCCCTTTACACTCTCTGCCTTTTGCACTGCAACCAAAGTCTGCTGAACCAGTCCCACGAGTATGGTCTCCTAGTGCCTCTGTGAATATAGATTACACTGAGAAAAAAACTACCCTATCTGTCTTAACAAAATGTTGCTTAGGGTCGTTGTCAACCCAAGCCAATTCCTCAGGACAATGAATTGGCTCATTGGCTGGTTGTAACTTATTGTGTCAGTGTCAGAGAATTATCGATCAGCTTTTTGCAGAACAGTCTGCACTTTTCTCTTTCTCAAAAGCAAATATTTGTTCTGCTCTCTCACCGGCCTTGTGGGTTGGTAACGGGTAATAACAAATACAAGGCTCCTTTACCCTGGCACATAAATAAAGATACACTTTTTGGAGACTTCAGATTGGTGGGGTTGTCTCGTTACTCATTTCCATTTTCACACATCAAGGCGTATTCCTCTTGCCTGTCACATTTTATCTTTGGCACTTGATCCATTTGATCCCACTCTACTGCAGCAGCAGGAGCAGAATTTGCCCCTAAAGCAATTTTGGATTAATGACATTCCCCAAACTCAGGTCGTAGGTTCCTGTCCATTTTATTACCCTAAACTGCCAGGAGTGTTTCTCAGCCGCAATCCCTCAGCGTAGTCTTGCAGTATGCTCAGGCTGCCTATACACATTTATCTTATTGCATGGAGGGAGAATGGTCTTCAGGAGTCCCCTTCACTGCATATTCATTGAAGATTATTTCTGAAAGGGGGGCGATTTTAAGTGAATGCTGCACGTTTATTGCTTTCATTTGTCATCTGCGTTGAGTGCGGTATACCATGAATGATCCACACTTTCACACGGGTGACATGCTCAATGAGGAATGCACATAGCTTCTAGCCCAAGGGCCTGTGTAAATGTAGCACACACACACACTTACATATACAGTGCCTTCAGAGTATTCACACCCCTCAATTTTTTTCACATTTTGTTGTTACAGACCGAAATTAAAATAGATTCAATTGAGATTTTGTGCCACTGGCCTACATGCCAATACCCTATAATGTCAAAGTGGAATTATATTTTTTTATACATTTTTACAAATGTATTGAAAATGAAATGCTGAAATGTCTTGAGTTAGTAAGTGTGCAACCCCTTTGTTTAACAAGTGTTTTAACATGATTTTTGAAGGACTACCTCACCTCTGTACCCCACACATACAATGATCGGTAAGGTCCCTCAGTCAAGCAGTGTATTTTAAACAGACTCAACCACAAAGACCAGGGAGGTTTTCCAAGGCCTCGCAAAGAAGGGTACCTATTGGTAGATGGGTAAAAAAAAAAAAGCAGACATCGAATATCCCTTTGAGAATGGTGACGTTATTAATTACGCTTTGGATGGTGTATCAATAGACCCAGTCACTAAAGATAAAGGCGTCCTTCCTAGCTCAGTTGCCGGAGAGTAAGGAAACCGCTCAGGGATTTCACCATGAGGCAAATGGTGACCTTTAAAATAGTTACAAAGTTTAATGGCAGTGACAGGAGAAAGCTGAGGATGGATCAACAACATTGTAGTTACTCCACAATACAAACTTAAATTACAGAGTGAAAAAAAGGAAGCCGGTACAGAATACAAATATTCCAAAACATGCATCATGTTTGCAATAAGGCACTAGAGTAAAACTGCAAACATTTTTGGCAAATTAACTTGTCCTGAATACAAAGCATTATGTTTGGGGCAAACACAACACATCACTGTGTACCACTCTTTATATTTTTAAGCATGGTGGTGGCTGTATCATACTATGTGTATGCTTGTCATCGGTAAGCACTAGAGTTTTTTAGGATAAAAATAAACGGAATAGAGCTAAGCACAGGCAAAATCTTAGAGAAAAACCTGGTTCAGTCTGCTTTCCAACAGACACTGGGAGATGAATTCACCTTTCAGCAGGACAATAACCTAAAACACATGACCAAATATACACTGGAGTTGTTTACCAAGACGACGTTGAATGTTCTGGAGTGGCGTAGTTACAGTTCACTTAAATCGGCTTAAATGTATGGCAAGACTTGAACATGGCTGTCTAGCAATGATCAACAACCAACTAGACTGAGCTTGAATAATAAAAAAATGATCATGTGCAAATAGTGTACAATCCAGGTGTGCAAAGCTATTAGAGACCTAACTAGAAATACTCAACTGTAATCGGTGCTAAAGGGGATTCTAACATGACTCCGGGGTGTGAATACTTATGTAGATTATATTTCTGTATATCATTTGTGACTCGTTTCAGGAAACTAGGCATATGTCGTGGTTCACTGCTTCATAGGAGAGCCATTTGAACGTAAACTTTTTTGGGGGCAGAAATGCCTTCTGGAACATGTGAACTTTCATGTGCCTTAATAACAGACTTGTATGCCATCTGTAAATACAAATACAATTGTTAAATTACGAGCCTAGTTGGTTTACCCACAGCAAAAACAGCAACCTTCCATGATTGGCTGAGATGAGTGGGCTGGGCATGCCAAGAGATGAGTTTGGATTGGTCTGCCATATTGCACACTTCTATTTGAGCTGGTCAGTAACGAGGTAATCCTGTCTAACACTGCTTTTTTTAAAAATGTATCGCGACCTGTTGCTCTCCACTTTCTGGAGGACCGAGGTTTGAAATCAGTGGAGTTAGAGTATAATAGCTAAGGAGATGGAGAAAACACCTGTATCCGGATTACATCTTCAAACTAAGGGCAACCATGGCATCTGTGACAGGGAGAGGCATACATCCATGATGTATACGGGTAAGATGATCTAGTTAACTACATTTTCAGATATTACACGTTTCTAATTTTGACAGTCGTTTTCATTTCAAGTTAGTGTACTGTTAGCTAGCCAGCTAATGTTACGTGTATGGTCTTATTATTCCTATCTCAGAGCCATTTGCTTTGCTAGTTTGGAATTGGTATTTTATTAGGATCCCCATTAGCTGTTGCAAAAGCAGCAGCTACTCTTCCTGGGGTCCTACATAAAACCCTAAACATAATACAGAACATCAATAGACAAGAACAGCTCAAGGACAGAACTACATACATTTAAATAAAAGGCACACTTAGCCTGCATATCAATGCATACACACAAACTATCTAGGTCAAATAGGGGAGAGGCATTGTGACATGAGGTGTTGCTTTATCTGTTTTTTTAAACCAGGTTTGCTGTTTATTTGAGCAATATGAGAAGGAGGTTCCATGCAATAAGGGGCTTTATATAATACTTTACGCTTTCTTGAATTTGTTCTGGATTTAGGGACTGTGAAAAGACCCCTGGTGGCATGTCTAGTGGGACAAGTGTATGTCAGAGCTGTGTGTAAGTTGACTATGCAAACAATTTAGTATTTTCAACACAAGGTTTCTTCTAAAAAGAACTGACGCAGTCAGTCTCTCCTCAACTCTTAGCCAAGAGAGACAGGCATGCATAGTATTTATATCAGCCCTCTGATTACAATGAAGAGCAGAATGTGCCGCTCTGTTCTGGGCCAGCTGCAGGTTAAATAGGTCTTTCCTTGCAGCACTGGACCACACAACTGGACAATAATCAAGATTAGACAAAACCAGAGCCTGCAGAACTTGCTTTTTAGAGTGTGGTGTCAAAAAAGCAGAGCATGTCTTTATTACGGCCAGACCTCTCTCCATCTTTACAACCATTGAATCTATATGTTTTGACCATGACAGTTTACAATCTAAGGTAATGCCAAGTAATTTAGTTTCCTCAACTTGTTCAACAGCTACACCATTCATTACCAGATTCAGCTGAGGTCTTAAACTTAAGGAATGATTTGTACCAAATACAATGCTCTTAGTTTTAGAGATGTTCAGGACCAGTTTATTACTGGCCACCGATTCTAAAACAGACTGCAACACCTTTGTTAAGGGTTTCAGTGACTTCATTATAGCATAATGTTAGCTAGCTAACATTGTACCTAGTTGGTTAGCTACCTGCAGATTCATGCAGGGTAGTAACGTCATGAGTTGGGATTATGCTTCATTGTTTAGCTAGCTAGCTACATGTCTTCACAAAAGACTCCACTATGCAAGTATACATTTCAATAGAATGTCAATGCGACAACTGCTAATTGACGTAGCTGGTAAATTCTTTCTGGCTATCTACTTCAATTTCAGAGCACGGGTAAGATAGTCTAGCTAGTTACATTTTCAAATATGTCACACTTCTAATTTTGACAAAGCCCTCTTCCTTTCAAGTTAGTGTACTGTTAGCTAGCTAGCTGACGTTAGCTGACTCGTTACCTAACGTTATGCGTATGATATTATTTGTATCAGAGCCATTTGCTTTGATAGCTAGCTAACATTAGGCTGTAACTAACATTAAACCTGGTTGGTTAGCTACCTGTAGATTCATGCAGAGTAGTAACATCACGAGTTGGGATTATGGTTTATTGTTTACCTAGCTAGCTAGCTACATGTCTTAACAAAGACTGCAATATGCAGGTACCCATTTCAATAGAATGTCACTGCGACAACTGTTGATAGACGTAGCTGGTAAATTCGCTCTTGCTATCTACTTAGATTTCATTGTTGCCAGCAGCACAGTTGCAGTCACCAACGCTCTGAATAAAATAAAAACAGCCTAACCAACTCTGCTAGGGCGAGTAGAATGGTCAGTGAGCTGTTCTCTCATTTGTGTCTGGAAGTAGCTAGCAAGCTAGCCAACGTTAGCCAGTTAGCTTGGGTGCTTAACTACTGTTGTTAGGACAGAAAGCGCGGATCAACCCTTAAAGAGATGGGTGGGCTAAAGCTTAAGAGAGTGTGAACGATGCTGAATGGGTGTTGACAGTAGGTACTAAAACATTCAAAGGCCATTTTCTCTTAAGTGAGGTTACAAGTTTATCAACTTTCAAAGTAGAATTACTTTCCCATTGTTCCTGAAAATGCAAAAAAGGCTGTCGGTCACATTTTCAATAAACATTTTCTTAACATGTTTTCACTGTCATTAAGGGGTATTGTGTGTAGATGGGTGAGGTAAAACAATCTATTTAATTCATTTTGAATTCAGTCTGTAACACAACAAAATGTGGAATAACTCAAGGGGTATGAATACTTTCTGAAGGCACTGTATGCACATGCACATACAAACACTTGTGCACACATTGACATGCATTAACATGCATGCACACACAGTCAACAATTAGTTTCCCTAAGGGTGGGTAGAGACTGCTAGCTGTGACAACAGGCTCTTATGCAATTTCCATATTCACAAAGCTGATCACTGTAGGAGGAATACTTACATGTCATTTGAAAGGTTGTCTTTGCAATGGAATCTAGCTGTGATTAAACATTGAAAAGGTCATCTCGAAGTTACCTTTCGGTCGATAATTAAAATTACAATGTATTTAGGTCAATGTTTGGATTGTACTGTTGAATAAAAAAGGCAAACAATGTGAGGATGTTGAGTAAGTCCTTTACACTCAGTGGGGTAAATGTAAATGTTCATGAATCATTAATGTTGTGATGACTCAAGTTTGACAAAGTATATTTGTTTCTCTCTGAGTCTATTTACTTACCGTATCATTTTGTTATGTTGACCAGGAACCTTACTTAGCTTGAAAACACTGAAGTTACACACACCAAATGGGCTACATTACGCATATAAAATTGTGCAATTGTCCATAAAACATGCCTAACCTGGTGGCCCCACTCTAGAGTCCAGCACCTGTGTTTCCTGTGCTTAGGCCTATCGCTTCATCACTAAGATTACTCCTCTAGCATTGATATATCCCTAGCAATTTCAATTTACTTTTTAATGTCATTCCCTCACCTTCCCTGTCAACGACCTGCCAGACTGCAGCTGTTTGAGATGACAGATATTTAGGAGGACTGAGGGAGCGGCTTCAGAGGGAATGTTCTAACAAGCCGCACCACAATTGATATCTACAGACTTAATGAATTCAGAAGCGTATCTGATTCCAGCCTGATGTGCCAGCCCGCTAGCAGATGATTCTCATATCATTTTAAAGCCGTATTGATTTTGAAGGTGCACAGATATGGCAGAGTCTAGTGCTTCTGGAGTTAACTATCACTTGTAAGAGAGTGAATTCATTAAGATTTTCACAGCCTCGGATAAAGACTGGTTCAGCTTCTTTAAAAAAAAAGTTACCCCTATGGAAAGCTAAGAGGTTTTATTAAGCCGATTTCATTAATACAGCACTTGCAGTAGGCTGCATCTGTTTGGGGACGTAAAGAGTGGAAGTATTTCTGTTCCCATAGATTCCTGCACTCTTGGATAAACCTACAGGAGCCTTATATTCCCCCCCCCCCCCTAAAACTTTAGTGCTTACATTTGGAGCTGGGCAGGGTACCAAACAAGCCTCTATAGATCCCTGTCTTAGACTCTCAGTTTATAACCCCCCCTCCAGACCCTAAGCATATGTAGAGCAGTGGTTCCCAAACTTTTTATAGTCCCGTACCCCTTCAAACATTCAACCTCCAGCTGCGTACCCCCTCTAGCACCAGGGTCAGCGTACTCTCAAATGTTGTTTTTTGCCATCATTCTAAGCCCCCCCCCCACACACACACACACTATACGATACATTTATTAAACATAAGATTGAGTGTGAGTTTGTCACAACCTGGCTCGTGGGAAGTGGCAAAGAGCTCTTATAGGATTAGGGCACAAATAATAATATAATAATAATTTTGCTCTTTATTTAACCAGCTTACATATAAAACCTTATTTGCTCATCAAAAATGGTGAAGAACTCACCACAGGTTAATGAGAAGGTTGTGCTTGAAATGCATGCACATAATTCACATAACTCTGCAAATGTTGTATTGGAGAGAGTCTGTCTTAAATCATTTTCCACACACAGTCTGTGCCTGTATTTAGTTTTCATACTAGTGAGGGCCAAGAATCCACTCTCACATAGGTACGTGGTTGCAAAGGGCATCAATGTCTTAACAGCGCAATTTGCCAAGGCAGGGTACTCTGAGCGCAGCCCAATCCAGGAATCTGGCAGTGGCTTCTAATTAAATTACATTTTCACAGAACCACTTGTTGCAATTTTAATAAGGCTCTCTTGTTCAGATATCGGTAAGTGGACTGGAGGCAGGGCATGAAAGGGATAACGAATCCAGTTTGTCGTCCGTTTTGGGAAAGTACCTGCGTAGTTGAGCACCCAACTCACTCAGGTGTTTCGCTATATCACATTTGACATTGTAGCTTGAGTTCATTTGCACACAAATCATACAATGATGGAAAGACCTGTGTGTTGTCCTTGTTAATGCAGACAGAGAAGAGCTCCAACTTCTTAATCATAACCTCAATTTTGTCCTGCACATTGAATATACTTGGAGTCCCCTAATCCAAGATTCAGATCATTCAGACTAGAAAAAACATCACCCAGATAGGGAAACTCATCATGCAAGCAGTCAGACAAGTGAAAAGTATGGTCAGTAAAGAAAATGTGTCAATACTTTGCCCCATGATAACCAGCGAACTTCTGTATGTTGTAAAATAGTTACATGGTCGTTGCCCATATCATTGCATAGTGCAGAAAATACACGAGAGTTCAGGGGCCTTGCTTTAACAAAGTTAACCATTTTCACTGTAGTGTTCAAAACGTCTTTCCATCTGTCAGGCGTTCCCTTGGCAGGAAGACTTGCTCGGTGGATGCTGCAGTGTACCCAACTGCTTGCATGCGCGTTACCACTCCACTATGTCTCCCTGTCATGGCTTTTGCGCCATCAGTACAGATACCAACATGAGCAGCAGCTACGTTTTGGCTACATACTAGTGGATTTCCCGCGAAAGAGTAACGGTTAATGTGATAGGATGTTAATTATTTGAGTAGGTTACCTGTATTTGACATTGTGTTGTTAATTTGCTGAACACTAGATGGTTTAATTTTTTGAAAAAAAGTTTTTGGCAGTGAAACGAGGCTACTCGGGTGGGGGGTTGAAAAAAAACTCACCCAAATGTATAGCCCCGTTGGAAAATATAATAATTGCATCACATTACTCATTCTTATGGTTATAAGATAAAAAGCCCCTCAAATGCTCATATTGAGGCTGGAGTGAACAGCCTTTTGGGTGAGGTTTTTATGAAAAATTATTATTTGGAAATATTGAGCAGCGTCAAGGTAAAGTCAGATTAAGGGCCTTACAGTATGAGAGTATGAGCTCTCTTGCCAGAGAGCGCTGTGATGTCACAGGTGGACACTTTGTCTGGCCAAAATGTTTTCATGGATTTCTTTTGTCAAATGTGATATTTGACAGGAAAACGTTAAAACCCACTTAAGCTCCTGCCCTTATTTTGTTTCTAAGTGTCTATAACCTGTTGTTTTTGCGACATGTTTTCCTATTTTGTAGTTATTCTAGTTTTACCTTAGTTAACCCTGTTTGTCTTGCTTGTTTCTCGCAATTGTTCTCTTTTAATAAAGTGAAGCCAGTTCAGAAAGGGAACCCCAACTGCCCGCCTCAGCTGACCCATCATATTTGGCGGCCTATTTAAGATGACCTGTTCTGCTCACTCATCCTGCTGCCTCTTGCTACTACTGCTAGTGTGTGTTTGCAGAGCCGGTATTGCCAAGACTTGCATTATTCATTCTTTAACCCCTAGAGTCGATTGATTCACCGGTGTGTTAGTCCAAGTAACATAATAAAAAATCCCCATCAGTTCAAGCTAGAGATGTTTTTGTTGTATTGAATGCGTCTCAATCCACTGCATCCACAGATGTTGCACTTCGGCATCTGTGGTGAAAGGTGGTAGAGCGAGAGCGGTGTTTGTCAGACCATGAGACATCCCAAAAATTGGTCTTCTGTAGAATCTAAACAGTTTGGCTATTATGACCGCTCTATGGAAAGATGAAACTGTCACAAACATGATGGTGGTCTGTTTTGCTCTACAACCCCCACAAGTGTGTCAGGGGGGAGGCAAATAATTATATCTCCTAGAGATAGGACAGACAGTTCAAAACCTTATTCCTTATGATTTTGTTTTTGACAATTTTTTACCGTTTATGAATGTTATTCAATGTGTTTCTATGGGCTATTGTAGTAAAGGCCAAATTCAGTATTCAATCAAATCATTAAATATATACACACACACACACACTACCATTCAAAAGTTAGTCACTTAGAAATGTCCTTGATTTTGAAAGAAAAGCCCTTTTGTTTTTTGTCCAAATAAAATAAAATAGATCAGAAATAAAGTGTACACATTGTTAATATTGTAAATGACTATTGTAGCTGGAAATATGGAGTGAATGGCAGCTTCATTAAATAGTACCCGCAAAACACCAGTCTCAACGTCAACAGTGAAGAGGCGACTCCGGGATGCTGGCCTTCTAGGCAGAGTTCCTCCTGTCCAGTGTCCGTGTTCTTTTGCCCATCCTTAATCCTGTTTTTTTTTATATGGCCAGTCTGAGATATGGCTTTCTTTTGCAAATGCCTCAGAAGGCCAGCATCCGCGGAGTCGTCTCTTCACTGTTGAACGCTTGAGACTGAGTGTTTCGCCAAGCGTACTATTTAATGAAGCTGCCAGTTGAGGACTTGGTAGGCGGTCTGTTTCTAACTAGACACTGCTAATGTACTTGTGCCTCTTGCCTCCAGTTTGTGGCACCGGAGGCCTCGCCAACTCCATACTTTCTATTATCTGGTTAGAACAGTTTGTGGCCTGTTTGTGAAGGGATGAGTAACGCAGCGTCTGTACGAGATTCCGTCAGTTTCATTGGCAATTTCTTTCTTGCAAAACCAATCAGAAGTGTATGATGAAAAATCTGGACTCGGGACGCGAGGACTGCCACAGGAAAAGAAGAGCCCTGCATTAGCCTCTCTGCAGAAGAAAGTTCATTAGTTACAACACTCGAAAAATTTGGTCAGCCAAATAAATGCTCAGAGTTCAAAGTACAGACACATATCAACTGTTCAGGAGAAGGCTGCGTGAATCAGCTCTCTTAGTCGATTTGCTGCAAAGAAACCACTAATAAAGGACACCAATAAGAAGAGAACTTGCTTGGGCCAAGAAACACAAGCACTGGACATTAAGACTGGGTGAAATCTGTCCTTGTGTCTGCTGAGTCCAAATTTGCGATTTTTGGTTCCACCGGCGTGTCTTTGTGAGACGCAGAGTACGTGAACGGATGATCTCGTGCTTGTGTGGTTCTTACTTTGAAGAATCTAAGAGTATATTTTTACTAAAATTGTAAGTAAAGAAAAAACCCTTGACTGAGTGGTCAATTTGGACTGATAGTGTGTGTGTACACATACACACTTAAGGTGTCCTAAAATTCCAAATCAAATAGCTAATGATCCCGCCAACTGCTTGGACTCTTAAAGATTATAAATGGTTAAACATATTTCTACGTGGTTTCCTTTCTGAACCTCTGTGCCATTTTCTAGCAGCTGATCACATAAAGAGAGAACAAAGCCCAAGTGATGAGTAAGCGTTTGAGAATACCTAATTAGAACAGAAGTTTCTTATTCATGATCACATCAATTGTAACATGGATCAGAGCACCTGAAGTCAAGAGAATGACACATACAGTAAGTGTTATGGCTGTATGTCACTCTCAATGTCTTGTGGACTTTTAGGCTACTACAGTATGTGTGTGTGTGTTTAGAGAAGGCCTCCTCTGTTGACTGACTCCATCGTATCATAATTTTTTGACCCTACTATTTAGAGAATATGTTCTGCGTATGTGTGCGTGCGCATGTCTGTCTACCAGATCAGGGTTCCCTTTAGGAAAATATAGCGCCTGACATTTGACTGGCAGCATTTTAATTTTCCAAACATTTGAGAAATGTATCAGACCCATTAATTGGTGCGTAACCTGATTAGGGCGTCCACCCACGGTGCTCAGAATGACAGAAATCGCATTTATACTGAACAAAAATATTAACTTCACTGTAAAGTGTTGTCTCATGTTTCATGAGCTGAAATAAAGTTCCCTGAGTTTTTCCACATGCACAAAAAGCATATTTCTCTCAAATGTTGTGCACAATTTGTTTACATCCCTGTTAGTGAGTATTTCTCCTTTGCCAAGATAACCCATCCACCTGACAGGTGTGGCATATCAAGAAGCTGATTAAACAGCATGATCATTACACAGGTGCACTTTGTGCTGGGGACAATAAAAGGCCAGTCTAAATTGTGCAGTTTTGTCAACACAATGACACTGATGTCTCAAGTTGAGGGAGCGTGCAATTCGCCTGCTGACTGCAGGAATGTCCACCAGAGCTGTTGCCAAATAATTGAATGTTAATTCTCTACCATAAGCCAGCCGCCTCAACGTCGTTTCAGATATTTTGGCAGTATGTCTAACCGGCCTCAACCACAGACCACGTGTAACTATGCTAGCCCAGGACCTCCATATCCAGCTTCTTCACCTGCAGGATCGTCTGAGACCAGCCACCCGGACAGCTGATGAAACTGAGGAGTATTTCTGCCTGTAATAAAGCCCCTTTGTGTGGAAAAACTCATTCTGATTGACTGGGCCTGACTCCCCAGTGGGTGGGCCTATGCCCTCCCATGGCTGCGCCCCTGCCCAGTCATGTGAAATCCATAGGTTAGGGCCTAATACATTTATTTAAATTGACTCAGTAAAATCGTTGAAATTGTTGCGTTTATATTTTTGTTCACTATAGATTATGGTTATTCATATTAACAGAACGAGGATGCAATGATGTGCGGTGCTTCTTACCTAATTCTGATGCGTACTTTGAAGATGTTAGAATAACTGTCCAAATGTACTATTCCTCATCCAACAAGACGAGTAACGAACAGCAACATCACTAGCCTGTCAATCTACTATCCCCCATAGTAGAGAAGTTGACCTATTCTATTGGTCAGCTTGTCGAGAAAGAAATGGCCTGTTCCAAATAGACTCTGGGACAGTTGTGGCACGATAGATCCACAATTCATACAACCAGTAGGCCTAGGCTACTTAATTATATATATATATTTTTAAATACGTTAAAAAGCAAACTATTCACATTATAAGCGCAGCAATGCGTGCAAGGTAGTAGGCTACGCGGGGATGTTTGTTCCATAATGCAATTAGCGGAAAAACACTGTCCGCACATGCCAGCGGTTTTATTTAACAGATGAAAATATCCGTTAGAAATTTTGAAAAAGGGGCGATATAATTTATATAATAAAATAATTGCCTGCACTGATATGGTCGGATTTTGGCAAGGTAAGACATCCCTCATAATATGTAGTAAAACATTCAGCGCTCAAACAATGAAGTGTATGTTTTCAAAATGCATACTTCCTCCAGCTCATTGCAAAGTGGTGTGTGACGCGCTGATTAAGCCTGCCTTCAGTTGGCTGTGCATTTGCTGTTTGAGATGCTGTAGCAGCAGCAGCTCTCGCGCTGTTTGATAGATTTCCCACTCAAAGGCTCCTGTATCTGTATGCTGTACGATGTGATAAATAAGAGCCTACATAACGAATATACTGTACACACATATGCAAATTAACCCATAGACCGATAAGCATGACCAGTCAAATGTATTTACATGGACTGGTATTTCCATCAATGGCTAGGCTAAAAAGCATTATTTCGCAATGGAACTTTTTCTTCTTCTCCCGGACAACTGGCAATTTTATTCATTGGCTTTAAAAATATATATATATATATATATATTGGCTTAAAGCCAGCTATTACCAGCTAATGGAAACCCTGGTGCAGACATAGGCCATCTTTGTAATATGTTTACCTGACAGTGACCTCTCTTGCCCCTAGCGTCTCCACTGTAGAGAATGTGATTATTAGCTGACTGCAGATCAGTGAAAGGCGATTCTGAGAATATACAGTCAAACCGTCCATCACTACTCCCCCTGGTACCTGGACGATCTGGTTATTGCTAAAAGGAGTAATATTCAGGCATGATTCAGACTCAAACAACAATCTCCCTTGAGTCATGTCCTCTTGAGGCGTTTGATACAGTAGAAAACAATATAACCTCTCAAAATAATTGACATACATTGGCAATATTGTTCAGCAGGGCTGTATCAAAAATAGTGGCCTGGATGTATGTGTTGTTTTCCTGTACAGGACATTCTCTCATCACACTGTTATATGAAAACAATGTCCTGTGCATTGGATTGAGAGAGAGATGATGTGAAGAACATGTTCTAATCATGTATTTTGCCATTGCACTGATATGAACTGATTTTCAAAAGACTCAATGTGAATGGTCCTCTGCTATAAGTGGGACACATGAGGAAACAGACGAGGAAAAAACTATTTTCTTCACTCTTCCTCCTCAGTGCCAGGCTGCTCTAGAATGATGAGTAGCAGGGGTGAGGAAGATAAATGCTACTTCCATTACAGGAAGTGCAGCCCTGGATAAGGGGTGCAGTGAAGGACTCTGTGTGAATTTATGGGGGAGTGAAAGTGGGTTTGTGGGAATCTAGTGGTGTCTGTGTATTGATGTGGGTGTGAAGATTATCAAGCTGACATAGGCTGAGTAGAAGTTATGAAATGCTTCCGATCTCTCTGATCATGGCTTCTTTTCTATGACTTTGGGGAAAGGAATTCTACACTACAGGTTGCAATGCACATTGAAACATCTCTCAATTATTTATCAAATATACTTGCCAAATATTTTGGAAAGCGAGAATGATTAGAAATGACACAATCTGCTTTTTCACCTCGCCATGCTACAGTGTTACTGCTTCAGTACTCTTCATATTACTCACTTTGTCATTTTATAATTGCATACCTACTGATTATGGAATTCACTTTCTATGAATATTCAACCTGAGCCATCAGTGCATTTTCCTTAGCTCTCTGAAAGCCAGGCAGAATTAAGCCTTCCACAAAATGCTTTTAAGTGCTCTGCTTGTCAGGATGTCAAGCTACTCTCTACAGTAACAAACAGTTCTGCAGTGCTCTGGCTCCGCAGCCAAGTGCATGTCAATAGAGCTCAGTGCAGGTCAAGAATTTGTGGAATACGAACACTGTACGCTATGTGGAAACAGTGTATTGTCTGACCTTGTGGCAAACCATTTGGATAATTTACTCCACTGAGAAGTCTATTGTCATTTGCATAAAATACAAACACAGGAGACCAAAGACCTGATGCTTGCAGTTATTTGCAATGGCCTTATCTTAAATGCACGATGTCTTTGCATATAATGCCTTCCTTCTGTTGGCTAAACAACCCTTGGCCAATTAGTGTTCCACAGTAAACCAAAACTCCGGTATTTGTTTTGATACTAGAACATGAAAAACGGTTTAATATATTTTTTTTTTTTTTTTTAAACTTCCGGTACTTCTGTCAAATGAGTCACATCATCTACTGGTCGATAGAGGATCATCTATCAGTGCAGCCCAAGTCTCCTCCGTGTCTCAGTGTCTGCTCCACTTACTCATTGCCAGCTCTGGCCTGTCCTGAGGAGCCACTGCCCTCACTGGGAGTCTGGGCTGTCCTGAGGAGCCACTGCCCTCACTGGGAGTCTGGCTGCTCCTGAAGAGGCCACTCCCACACTGGAGTCTGGGCCTGTCCTGAGGAGCCACTGCCTCACTGGGAGTCTGGGCTGTCCTGAGGACCACTGCCCTCACTGGGAGTCTGGCTGTCCTGAGGAGCCACTGCCCTCACTGGGAGTCTGGGCTGTCCTGAGGAGCCACTGCCCTCACTGGGAGTCTGGGCTGTCCTGAGGAGCCACTGCCCTCACTGGGAGTCTGGGCTGTCCTGAGGAGCCACTGCCCTCACTGGGAGTCTGGCTGTCCTGAGGAGCCACTGCCCTCACTGGGAGTCTGGGCTGTCCTGAGGAGCCACTGCCCTCACTGGGAGTCTGGGCTGTCCTGAGGAGCCACTGCCCTCACTGGGAGTCTGGGCTGTCCTGAGGAGCCACTGCCCTCACTGGAGTCTGGGCTGTCCTGAGAGCCACTGCCCTCACTGGGAGTCTGGGCTGTCCTGAGGAGCCACTGCCCTCACTGGGAGTCTGGGCTGTCCTGAGGAGCCACTGCCCTCACTGGAGTCTGGGCTGTCCTGAGGAGCCACTGCCCTCACTGGGAGTCTGGGCTGTCCTGAGGAGCCACTGCCCTCACTGGGAGTCTGGGCTGTCCTGAGGAGCCACTGCCCTCACTGGGAGTCTGGGCTGCTTCACCACTTAAGCTGCACAGAAGTTAACACACATCAATAATGCAACACGGCATGTAGAAAGGTTGAAACTGTTAATTACTGTTAACAAAACAATGTCCATTATTAAAGACTAAAACACTTTACAATGCAAGAAGATACTGGTAGCTTTCAGCTTGGAATGCTAACTTTCCTCGCTAGCTTACGGCTGAAGGCGAAGCCAACATCAATTCACTACCCTAGTACCTTGTTTGTGATAATTTGCAAATCACAATGGTAACTATTGCTTATTTCAAAGCTGATTGTCACCAAAAACGTTATTAATTTACTTCGTCTCCGCTGCCTCATGTCTCTCCCAGTCGAGATCATCTTTGCTCGAGTCTCGAACTGACTGTGTGAATGATGTTATGAGTCTTAGACAGCGCTTACTTTTATAAAAGAGATTGCTTCTTCTGTTAATCTTGTTGATCAGTACAATGAAATTAGTCTCAAATCAAAGTGAAGGATTGTTTTTCGTCTATAGTCTTATGAAATCAGCCTAAACAAGCTTCATTACTCGATGCACTCCTATTGAATATGCATTCACATGTATTGTGAATAGGCCTAGACTACATCTTGATTTACCCAGTTTATCAATAGATATTTAAATGATTACCATTATTTTGTTGTGTAGTTAGGTTGGTAAAAACTTAGTCAAATTGATTTAAATTATTGTATTGATTAATGAATGAATACATTCAAAAAGTGTACATTTAAAATGTAATACTATTGACCTCAAAAGATCTGTCTGAATTAAGTGCCATTCTGTGACTGGCTAATACGCCTTTTTTGTTGTGGTATCGTTTTGCTATAGAGTATCGTGATACTAAACCTGGTATTGGTATTGAAGTAAAAGTGTTGATATCGTGACAACACTACGGCCAATACCTCTCTGCTCTGTTCTGGCGTTACAGATCCGGACCCTTTCACTGCCCAGTTAGGCTGCCCTGTTTTTGTGTGTTCCTGCTCCCTCCCCAGTGACCTGTTTTAGATGCAGAAGACACAGATTGTGTTCTACTAGACCAGATTAGAGCAGGGAGACGATGGTCTCAGCCTTGCTCACCTTGCCTGGCCTCTTGGTTTTTCTTTCTAAGCATGGAGAGGAATCGATTAGCCCCCAGACTAATCTCCAACCAAAGGGACTGAATAAAGTGCTCATTAGCTGTAATGTGATCCAGAGTGGGATAGTTTTCCTATCAGGGGTTACTGGTGTGGGAGGAGGTTACTGGAAGAAGATTGAGGACTGCTCTATTCAGACATTGGGTTGGTGTCCATTCTGTCTCAGCTCAGTATTTTAAGAGGTGGGATTGGATTTAATTCACAAATGGGAAATTGCCCATTTTCTATGCAGAATTCCAATTTAATCAACTAATTATCATGACTTTGATTAGCTGAATCTGCTGTGTTAGTGCTGTGTTATGCTTATTCACACTTTTCTGGGTGGTAGAGTGATTTCTCTGTAATCTCTTTAATCATACCAGTCAGCCAGGTCAACTAAATAACCATTTGTCCTTCAGAGTAGTTGGTATGCATTTATAACCTGAAGAGTGGTCTCACCTGCACTGCCTCTGCAGCAGGGCAATACGACAGTCAATTGTCTATACACACTTATATGGTCAGGGAAATTCCAAAGGCCAGCACATTCAGCCTATATCAAAATCGTCATTCATGACAGGGGTTTATTCTCTACTATGGCGCTGCTGTGTCATACCCATTACCCAGCACGGATCTTCCCCTGCAAGGCTGCAGTACAGTATCATACCCAGCACAGTCAGTCTGAGTGACACACATGCTGATGAAGGTCACCCCGAGGAGCAGCTGGAGTCCCTCCCTCTGTTCCCACAACACACACTGCAGGAGTACGGACCTGCTGTATGGGTCACACCAGGACCCTGCAAACCACCAAATGCTCCCCACCCATCACCTAACTCCTTTCACAATACCGCTACTTTGAAAAGCCATCCAGGCTCTGAGGCTCTAGGAGTGAGAGGAGTGAACACCCCGTCCTGTGGTACACCCCGTGCTCATAGAAAACACTCCAACACAAAACTACAAGGATTAGTTTGTTTCTACTGCATACTCATTACCATAGCTCTGCAAGTATTTAGAACTCTTGAAAACAACATTATTCACCTCTAAATAGATACTCTTGTTGTTTTTTTTCCACTGCCTGAATCATTGAGATTCAAACAAGCATTCTATTATGATACATTGATATGAGAACAAAGACCTTTCACACAAAGCACATGGGTTTGTTATGAAACTGCAGGGCACACAGCCTTCATTTTGGGTGAAGGAAAGGTTGAAGTCAGTGGTGGGGCAGAATGGAATGCAGATGGAATGACCCCACCCCTCAATCACCCGCACCATTACGCCACCCACACTGCATTACAGCAACCCTGAACCTAACGCTGAATACAGGAGAACCTAGGCCTATAGCGTGTGCACTATAGCATTTACTAATCTTAGAGTGATGCTCAGTTTACAGCGAAAGTCAACCATACACGGTGGATCATTATTTGCACTAGAGTTAAAAAATATATATGTAATTTTTTTATTTAACCTTTATTTAACCAGGTAGGCCAGTTGAGAAACAAGTTCTCATTTACAACTGCGACCTGGTCAAGATAAAGCAAAGCATTGCGACAAAAACAACAGAGTTACACACAAACATACAGTCAATAACAGAAAAGAAAAATAGAAAAATCTACACAAAAAATAAAGGGAACACTTAAACAACACAATGTAACTCCAAGTCAATCACACTTCTGTGAAAATCAAACTGTCCACTTAGGAAGCAACACTGATTGACAATACATTTCACATGCTGTTGTGCAAATGGAATAGACAACAGGTGGAAATTATAGGCAATTAGCAAGACACCCCCAATAAAGGAGTGGTTCTGTGGTGACCACAGACCACTTCTCAGTTCCTATGCTTCCTGGCTGATGTTTTGGTCACTTTTGAATGCTGGTGGTGCTTTCACTCTAGTGGTAGCATGAGACGGAGTCTACAACCCACACAAGTGGCTCAGGTAGTGCAGCTCATCCAGGATGGCACATCAATGCGAGTTGTGGCAAGAAGGTTTGCTGTGTCTGTCAGCGTAGTGTCCAGAGCATGGAGGCGCTACCAGACTCCATGAGGGTGGTATGAGGGCCCYACGTCCACAGGTGGGGGTTGTGCTTACAGCCCAACACCGTGCAGGACGTTTGGCATTTGCCAGAGAACACCAAGATTGGCAAATTCGCCACTGGCGCCCTGTGCTCTTCACAGATGAAAGCAGGTTCACACTGAGCACGTGTGACAGACGTGACAGTCTGGGAGACGGTCCGTGGTTAGAAATGTTTTGCTGCCTGACAACATCCTCCAGCATGACCGGTTTGGCGGGGTCAGTCATAGTGTGGGGTGGCATTTCTTTGGGGGGCCGCACAGCCTCCATGTGCTCGCCAGAGGTAGCCTGACTGCCATTAGGTACCGAGATGAGATCCTAGACCCCTTGTGAGACCATATGCTGGGTGCGGTTGCCCTGGGTCTCCAAATGCAAGACAAAGTGCTAGACCTCATGTGGCTGGAGTGTGTCAGCAGTTCCTGCAAGAGGAAGGCATTGATGCTATGGATGGGCCCGCCCGTTCCCCAGACCTGAATCCAATTGAGCACATCTGGGACATCATGTCTCGCTCCATCCACCAACGCCACGTTGCACTACAGACTGTCCAGGAGTTGGCGGATGCTTTAGTCCAGGTCTGGGAGGAGATCCCTCAGGAGACCATCCGCCACCTCATCAGGAGCATGCACAGGCGTTGTAGGGAGGTCATACAGGCACGTGGAGGCCACACACACTACTGAGCCTCATTTTGACTTGTTTTAAGGAATTTACATCAAAGTTGGATCAGCCTGTAGTGTGGTTTTCCACTTAAATTTTTAGTGTGACTCCAAATCCAGACCTCCATGGGTTGATAAATTTGATTTCCATTGATAATATTTGTGTGATTTTGTTGTCAGCACATTCAACTATGTAAAGAAAAAAGTGTTTAATAAGAATATTTTGATGACAATTTAGCATTAATACTGGAGGGATAGATGTGCAGATGATGATGTGCAAGTAGAGATACTGGGGTGCAAAAGAGCAAGAGGGTAAGTAATAATATGGGGATGAGGTAGTCGGGTGTGCTTTAATTGAAGTCGGTGGTTTACATACACTTAGGTTGGAGTCAATAAAACTAGTTTTTCAACCGCTCCACAAATATCTTGTTAACAAACTATAGTTTTGGGAAGTCGGTTAGGACATCTACTTTGTGCATGACACAAGTCATTTTTTCTAACCATTTGTTTACAGACAGATTATTTCATTTATAAATCACTATCACAATTCCAGTGGGTCAGAAGTTTAAATACACTAAGTTGACTGTGCCTTTAAACAGCTTGGAAAATTCCAGAAATGATGTCATGGCTTTAGAAGCTTCTGATAGGCTAATTGACATCATTTGAGTCAATTGGAGGTGTACCTGGGGATGTATTTCAAGGCCTATCTTCAAAGTCAGTGCCTCTTTGCTTGACATCATGGGAAAATCAAAAGAAATCAGCCAAGACCTCAAAAGAAATTCTGGTCTGGCTCCAATTCCAAGTCTGGTTCATGCTCCTTTGCACCCCAGTAGCTCTACTTGCACATTCATCTTCTGCACATCTACCATTCCAGTGTTTAATTGCTATATTTATTGACTTAACTCCCTTATCATACCTCATTTGCACACACTGTATATAGACTTTTTGTATTTTTTTTTTACTGTATTATTGACTGTATGTTTTGTTTATTCCATGTTTTGAATTGCTATGCTTTATCTTGGCCAGGTCACAGTTGCAAATGAGAACTTGTTCTCAACTAGCCTACCTGGTTAAATAAAGGTGAAAAAAAAATAAAAAAATCTTTCAGCTTTTATTTCTTTCATCACATTCCCTGTGGGTCAGACGTTTACATACACTCAATTAGTATTTGGTAGCATTGCTTTTAAATTGTTTAACTTGTGTCAAATGTTTTGGGTAGCCTTCCACAAGCTTCCCACAATAAGTTGGGTGAATTTTGGCCCATTCATCCTGACAGAGCTGGTGTAACAGAGTCAGGTTTGTAGGCCTCCTTGCTCGCACATGCTTTTTCAGTTCTGCCCGTTTTCTATAGTTGGGATGGTGTTCTTCGGCTTGCAAGCATCCCTGTTTTTCCTCCAAACATAACGATGGTCATTATGGCCAAACAGTTCTATTTTTGTTTCGTCAGACCAGAGGACATTTCTCCAAAAAGGACTTGTTTTACTGTGGGTATAGATACTTTTGTACCTGTTTCCTCCAGCATCTTCACAAGGTCCTTTGCTGTTGTTCTGGGATTGATTTGCACTTTTCGCACCAATGTACGTTCATCTCTAGGAGACAGAACGCGTCTCCTTCCTGAGCGGTATGACTGTTGCGCGGTCCCATGGTGTTTATACTTGCGTACTATTGTTTGTACAGATGAACGTGGTACCTTCAGGCATTTGAAAATTGCTCCCAAGGGTGAACCAGACTTGTGGAGGTCTACATTTTCTTTCTGAGGCCTTGGCTGATTTCTTTTGATTTTCTCATGTCAAGCAAAGAGGCACTGAGTTTGAAGGTAGGCCTTGAAATACATCCACAGGTACACCTCCAATTGACTCAAATGATGTCAATTAATCTATCAGAAGCTTCTAAAGCCATGACATCATTTTCTGGAATTTTCCAAGCTGTTTAAAAGCACAGTCAATTTATTGTATGTAAACGTCTAATCCACTGGAATTGTGATACAGTGAATTATAAGTTAAATAATCTGTCTGTTAACTTCTTAGTGATAGGGGGCGACATTTTCACTTTTGGATGAATTGGTGCCCATATTAAACGGCCTCGTACTCTGTCCTAGATCATATGATATGCATATTATTATTACTATTGGATAGAAAACACACTGACGTTTCTAAAACGGTTTGAATTATATCTGTGAGTAAAACAGAACTCATATGGCAGGCAAACTTCCAAACAGGAAGTGAAAATTCTGAAATGGGTCCCTGTGAAAGGCATCGCCTATTCAATTCTCCTATATTTATGGATCGGTATGCACTTCATACGCCTTCCACTAGATGTCAACAGGCAGTAGAACGTGGAATGAAGCGTATAGCTTGATGTGGGACCGGATGAGAGCCATTAGAGTGACTGGTCAGGCATATTGCCAGTTCTTGGCCACGCACACTACGCATGTGATGTCCTTCCTTGCTATCGGTTATATAGATATGAAGAAATGCACCGTCTGGGACGTTATTGGATATATATAAGAAAACATCCTGAAGATTGATTCTCAACTGAGTTTGACCAGTTTATTCGATTTGTAATATCACTTTTTGAAGTTTTCGTTCATTAGCGTAAAGTTCTATGGACACGTGAACTACACATGCTAGCCAAACTTGCTAATTCGACAGAAGTAATGGACATTATAATACAAAAAAACAATTTATTGTGGAACTAGGATTCCTGGCACTGCATTCTGATGAAAGATCATCAAAGGTAAGGGAATATTTATGATGTAATTTCGTATTTCTGTTGACTCCAACATGGCGGAGAATGGCTGAGCGCTGTCTCAGATTATTGCATGCTGTGCTTTTTACTAAAGTTATTTTTTAAATCTAACACAGCGGTTGCATTAACAATTGTCGGAAAAATTACTTGTGTCATGCACAAAGTAGATATCCTAACCGACTTCCCAAAACTATATTATGTTAACAAGAAATGTTTGGAGTGGTTGAAAAACTTGTTTAACCTCTCTGGGATATGTGGGACGGTAGCATCCCACCTGGCCAACATCCAGTGAAAATGCAGAGCGCCAAATTCAAATAAATTACTATAAAAATTAAACTTTCATGAAATCACGCATTCAATACACCAAATGAAAGCTACACTTGTTGTGAATCCAGCCAACGTGTCAGATTTCACAAATGTTTATGACGAAAGCAAACAATGCTATCTGAGGATAGCACCCCAGCTAAAAATCAGACCATCATATTTCAACCCTCCCGTTACGACACAAAACGCAGAAATAAAGATATAATTCATGCCTTACCTTTGACGAGCTTCTGTTGTTGGCACTCCAATATGTCCCATAAACATCACAAATGGTCCTTTTGTTCGATTAATTCCGTCTATATATATCCAAAATTTCCATTTATTTGGCGCGTTTGATCCAGAAAAACACCGGTTCCAACTTGCACAACGTGACTACAAATTATCTCAAAAGTTACCTGTAAGCTTTGTCCAAACATTTCAAACTACTTTTGTAATACAACTTTAGGTATTTTTTTTATGTAAATAATCGATTAAATTGAAGACGGGATGATCTGTGTTCAATACCGGAGGAAAACAATGTGTAGCATGCTTTCTGGTCACGCGCCTCTAACAAACAGTACACTTCACTGGAGCCTCATTCTGAACATGGCTACTTCTTCATTTCTAAAAGGAAAAACCTCAACCAATTTCTAAAGACTGTTGACATCCAGTGGAAGCGATAGAAACTGCAGGAAGGTCCCTTAGAAATCTGTATTCCCAATGAAAACCCATTGAAAAGAGTGACCACAACAACAACAAAAAGAATCTGAATGGTTTGTCCTCGGGGTTTTGCCTGCCAAATAAGTTATGTTATAGTCACAGACATGATTCAAACAGTTTTAGAAACTTCAGAGTGTTTTCTATCCAATACTAATAACAATCTGGGACTGAGTAGGAGGCAGTTTACTCTGGGCACGCTTTTCATCCAAACGTGAAAATGCTGCCCCCTATCCTAGAGAAGTTAAATGACTCCAACCTAAGTGTATGTAAACTTCAAACTTCAACTGTAAAACAGTCATCCAAACAGCCAGTATAACAGTCTTTGACTAAAATGTTGCTAGCGATACGTGGTACCGTAATGCGCGCGCAACAAACTGAGCATTCATTTTCCAGAATGAATGTTTATTGGTATTTACCATTTTAGTAGTGTCTGCTCTGCTCGGAATTTTAGGACTAGAAACAAATGGTACGGTTTGAAAAGTTACAGTAAAATAATGTCTCCGTGTTTCGGTGTTCATATGACCGATTCTGTTAAACAAAACCTCAAATGAAGATAGCGAATTGAAACTGTTTGTCAGAGAGGAAGAAGTGATCTCTCATCTTTGTTTGTAGGGGGAGGGGCAATGAGAGAGTCAAAGCGAGAGGTTTCACTCTCCAAAATTTGTCCAAAATAAGCCCAATGCGTTTCTATGCACTTACTTTGAACCTAAGCTTGTTGCGGACGAGACCAAAAAGACAACATGAGACCAATCGGACACTAACGCTCAAAAACACACAAAAAAAAAAAACTTGATTCTACGATACATACATTTTGGAATATCACGCAAAAACATGATTTCGAATTAATCAAAATAACTCAAAATCACACAGCCCTAGGATAAATACCAAGTGAGTGAGCCAGGCGCCCTAATTGGAGACTTGACAGGTTCTGGGTTTTATCAGCATTTTGGATGAGTGAGTTTTGCCGATATTTCAGCACTCTAGGATGATTACTCTCCCTCCTTCCCCTCTACTCCTCCTATCTAAGTGACTTTTCTTGAATTGTCACTCTCTTCATGGTTTAAAAAAAACACCCCAATCCAACGAAGCTGAAATAGCATTTCAATATTAAACGTCAAATAACAAAAAAAACTGGTATGAAATATTGGCCAAATCCGACGGGACACCTTATTTACAAGTTTTATTTGTTTTAGTGGTACTGTAGCTAGCCGCTGATGCACCGCATGCTTTCATTCATCAGACTGGGTGTGCTGTGACACTAGTCATAAAGTCCCTGATGCAGGCCTGGGGTGGTATAGAGAGCCACACGTCACCACGCCATGGTTTTTATACCTAACACAAATATAAACGCAACATAAAGTTAGTCCCGTGTTCCATGAGCTGAAATTAAAGCTCCCAGAAATGTTCTATATGCACAAAAAGCTTATTTTTCAAAAATTTTGTGCACAAATATGTTTACATGGGGCGGCAGGTAGCCTAGTGGTTAGAGCGTTGGGCCAGTAACCGAAAGGTTGCTAGAACGAATCCCCGAGCTGACAAGGTAAAAGTCTGTCGTTCTGCCCCTGAACAAGGCAGTTATTAACCCTTTGTTCCTAGGCTGTCATTGTAAATAAGAATTTTTTCTTAACTGACTTGCATGATCATTACACAGGTGCACCATGTGCTGGGGATCGTAAAAGGCAACTGTAATGTGCATTTTTGTCCCACAACACAATGCCACAGATGTCTAATGTTTTGAGGGAGCGTGCAATTGACATGCTGACTGCAGGAATGTCCACCAGAGCTGTTGCCAAATAATTGAATGTTAATTCTCTACCATAAGCCGCCTCCAACTTCGTTTTGGAGAATTTGGCGGTACAGTGCATTCGGAAATTATTCAGACTCCTTGACTTTTTCCAAATTTTGTTACGTTACAGCCTTATTCTAAAATTGATTAAAAAATAGTAATCATCAATCTACATGCAATACCCCATAATGACAAAGCAAAAACAGGTTTTTAGAAATGTTTGCACATTTATTAAAAATCAAAAACAGTACTTTTTGATAGGTATTCAGACCTTTTGCTATGCGACTCGAAATTGAGCTGATCTACATCCTGTTTCCTGTTTCTACAACTTGATTATAGTTCACCTGTGGTAAATTCAACTGATTTGATATGATTTGGAATGGCATACACCTGTCTATATAAGGTCCCACAGTTGTGAGAGCAAAAACCAAGCCATGAGGTCGAAGGAATTGTCCGTAGAGCTCCAAGACGACAAGAATGTGTCGAGGCACAGATCCCTGGAAGGGTGCCAAAATATTTCTGCAGCATTGAAGGTCCCCAAGAACACAGTGGCCTCCATCTTAAATGGAAGAAGTTTGGAACCACCAAGACTCTTCCTAGAGCTGGCCGCCTGTTAAAACTGAGCAATCGGAGGAGAAGGGCCTTGGTCAGGGAGGTGACCAAGAACCCGATGGTCACTGACAGAGCTCCAGAGTTCCTCTGTGGAGATGGGAGAACCTTCCAGAAGGACAACCATCTCTGCAGCACACCACCAATCAGGCCTTTATTGTAAACTGGCCAGACGGAAGCCACTCCTCAGTTAAAGGCACATGACAGCCCGCTTGAAGTTTGCCAAAAGGCACTTAAAGGACTTTGACAATGAGAAACAAGATTCTCTGGTCTGATGAATCCAAGATTGAGCTCATTGGCCTGAATGCCAAGCGTCACATCTGGAGGAATCACCATACGGTGAAGCATGGTGGTGGCAGCATCATGCTGTAAGAATGTTTTTCAGTGGCAGGGACTGGGAGACTAGTCAGGATCGAGGGAAAGGTGAACGGAGCAAAGTACAGAGAGATCCTTGATGAAAACTGCTCCAGACTGGGGCGAAGGTTCACCTTCCAACAGGACAACATCCCTAAGCACACAGCCAAGACAGTGCAGGAGTGACTTCGGGACAAGTCTCTGAATTTCCTTGAGTGGCCCAGAAAGAACCCGAACTTGAACCCGACAGAACATCGCTGGAGAGACCTGAAAATAGCTGTGCTGCAATGCTCCTCATCCATGCTGGCAGAGCTTGAGAGGATCTGCAGAGAATGTTTTGGGTAGTTTCTCCCACAGGTGTGCCAAGCTTGTAGTGTAATACCCAAGAAGACTCGAGGCTGTAATCGCTGCCAAGGTACTTCAACAAAGTACTGATTAAATGTCTGAATACTTATGTAAATTTGATATTTAGTTTTAATACATTTGCAAACATTTCTAAAAACATGTTTTAGCTTGGTCATTATGGAGTACTATGTGTAGATCGAGGGGGAAAAAATGAATCAATCCATTTTGAGAATAAGGCTGTAATGTAACAACGTGGGGGGAAAAGGGTCTGAATACTTTCCAACTGACCTCACAATCGCAGACCACATGTTGAATTATTTTTTATTTAACCTTTATTTAACTAGGAAAGTCAGTTAAGAACAAATTCTTATTCACAATGATGGCCTACCAAAAGGCCTCCTGTGGGGACAGGGGCCTGGGATTAAAAAATATATAAATAAATAAAATATAAATATAGGACAAAACACACATCACAACAAGAGAGACGCCACAACACTACATAGAGACCTAAGACGACAACATAGCATGGCAGCAACACATGACAACATAGCATGGCAGCAAGACAACATAACAACAACATGGTACAAACATTTTTGGGCACAGACAACAGCACAAAAGGCAAGAAGGTAGAGACAACAATACATCACACAAAGCAGCCACAACTGTCAGTTAGACTGTCCATGATTGAGTCTTTGAATGAAGAGATTGAGATAAAACTGTCCAGTTTGAGTGTTTGTTTCAGCTCGTTCCAGTCGCTAGCTGCAGCGAACTAAAAAGAGGAGCGATTACGATGATTGAAACCAAGTCTAGATTTAATTTTAGCCTGCAGCTTTGATATGTGCTGAGAGAAGGACAGTGCACCGTCTAGCCATATTCCCGAGTACTTGTATGAGGTGACTACCTCAAGCTCTAAACCCTCAGAGGTAGTAATTACACCTGTGGGATGAGGGGCATTCTTCTTACCAAACCACATGACCTTTGTTTTGGAGGTGTTCAGAACAAGGTTAAGGGTAGAGAAAGCTTGTTGGACACTAAGAAAGCTTTGCTGTAGAGCATTTAACACATAATCCGTGGAGGGGCCAGCTGAGTATAAGACTGTATCATCTGCATATAAATGGATGAGAGAGCTTCCTACTGCCTGAGCTATGTTGTTGATGTAAATTGAGAAGAGCGTGGGGCCTTGGATCGCACCTTGCGGTACTCCCTTGGTGACAGGCAGTGGCTGAGACAGCAGATTTTCTTTATACACTGCACTCTTTGAGTGAGGTAGTTAGCAAACCAGGCCAAAGACCCCTCAGACACCAATTCTCCTTAGCCGGCCCACAATAATGGAATGGTCTACCGTATCAAAAGCTTTGGCCAAGTCAATAAAAATAGCAGCACAATATTGCTTAGAATCAAAGGCAATGGTGACATAATTTAGGACTTTTAAGGTTGCAGTGACACATCCATAACCTGAGTGGAAACCAGGTTGCATACCTGAGAGATTACTATAGACATCAAGAAAGCCAGTCAGTTGATTATTGACAAGTTTTTCTAAGCAGGGTAAAATAGAAAAAGACCTGTAACAGTTAGGATCAGCTTGATCTCACCCTTTAAATAAAGGACCAACTGTGGCTGCCTTCCAAGCAATGGGAACCTCTCCAGAAAGGAGAGAGAGTCTTGGCGATGATAGGGGCAGAAACCTTAAAGAAGAAAGGGTATAAACCATCTGACCCAGATGTTTTTTGGGGACAAGTTTAAGGAGCTCCTTTAGCACCTCGGACTCAGTGACTGCCTGCAGGGAGAAAATTTGTAGCGGGGCAGGGAAAAAGAGGGAGAAGCATTAGAAGGGCATAGTCGCATTAGAAGGGGTGGGAGATGAGGAAATGTTGGACGGGCATTGAGGCATGGCTGAGTCAAATAGGAATCCTGACTTAATGAAGTGGTGATTTAAAGAGGTCAGCCATGTGCTCCTTTACAGTAACAACCACATCATCAACATTAAGGGACATGGGCAGCTGTTAGCAGGAGGGTTTATTCTCCAGGTCTTTAACTTTTTTCCAGAACTTCTTGGCGTTAGACCCACAGAGAGAACTGCTCCTTAAAGTAACCTACTTTGGCCTTCCGGATAGCCTGAGTGCACTTATTTCTCATTTGCCTGAACGATAGCCAGTCAGCCTTAGTATGCGTGTGCCGAGCCTTTCGCCAAATGCAATTCTTGAGGTGGAGTAACTCTGCAAGATCACGGTCGAACCAGGGGCTGAACCTGTTTTATAATTCTCATTTTGTTTATGGGGGTGTGTTAAGAATACCACTGAAAATATTTAAAAAAGTAGGTCCAAGAAGAAGAAGCTGATTCTATACCATTCTACAGAGGCCAGTTCATGAAGGAAGGCTTGCTCATGAAAGTTTTTTTTTAGCAAGCATCTATGACAAATCAGGACAGGTTGTTTCACTGACTAGCCAATACAAACATAGTGATCACTGTTTTACAGCTTAAGGTCATTACAGAAAATGTCAGACTGTTACCTATCAGGATTATTTGTGAGGATAACATCAAGGAGAGTAGCCTTTTCTGGGTATTTGGAGTGATACCTTGTGGGATTGGTAATAATCTGAGTAAGATTTAGGGAGTCCCATTGCTTTAGGACTTGGTCAGATGGTTTAAGCATGTCCCAGTTTAGGTCACCTAGCAGTACAAATTCAGACTTAGTGTAAGCGGCCAGGACAGAGCTTAAGGCAGGTAGGATACAGGCTGGTGCTGATGGAGGACGATAGCACCCACCAACATTCAACAAAGAGCTATTTGAAAGTTTAATGCTTAAAACCAGCAAGTCAAATTGTTTGGGGACAGACTTGGTGGAGACAACCGAGCACTGAAGGTGTTCCTTGCTAAAGATTGCTGTTCCACCACCTTTGGAAGATCTGTCTTGCCAAAAAAGGTTATAACCAGAAAGGTTAACATCAGTATTCAAAACACTCTTCCTTAACCACGTCTCAGGAATGACCAACACATCTCGATTGGAGCTGTGAACCCACACTTTCAATTGATCCATTTTAGGTAATAAGCTTCTAGTGTTAACGTGCAGAAAACCCAGGCTTTTACGTGAGCAGAAATCAGTGTAGGAGATATCAGAGCACAAGTCAGAATTTGGGCTAGCAATAGTAGATGGGCCAGGGTGTACAGGCACATTTCCAGATATCATCAGCAGTAATACAATCAAGGCACAGCAGAGGACAGGGAGAGCTCTGCAGTGCTGATTTATGACATCGGAATGTGCTCATCAGATGGCAACAAGATCATATTGTACAGCAATTTCATCAGGTAACATGAATACAAAGCCGACGAGGTAGTTGGAATAGGATGGGAGGCCAAAGTCTGTGTAACCAATATAGTCAGAGTCCCGAGTGTGGGAACAAACAGTTTGTCCCACGTTTGGGTAAAGAATGTTTGTAGTCAACAAAGTATGCAGGAGTCATGAGGCAAAATGCACAAGATTTATAAAAAAAAATATATATATATATAACAACTTGTGGCTGGCCATTGTAAGTTCGGAGTCACTCGCCCCAACAGTGCGTGTGTGCTTTTATTTCTGGAAGCAGATTTCTTGTAGAAAATGCCAGTGAACAGCAGGAGGGGGCTTCAGAGGACACTTCAAAGACTCCTGCAACTTGTTTGGCCCAAACGCCTCGACAGCTTTTACTTCTCACATTAGTGCGAATTGAATTTGTTTCTGGTCTGTCCTTGCAAGCCTGGGAGCCTTAACTTCTCTAGGATAGGGGGCAGCATTTTCACATTTGGATGAAAAGCATACCCAAATTCAACTGCCAGCTACTCATCCCCAGAAGATAAGATATGCATATTATTATTAGTAGGCTTGGATAGAAAACACTCTGAAGTTTCTAAAACAGTTTGAATCATGTCTGTGAGTATAACAGAACTTTATTTTGCAGGCAAAACCCCGAGGACAAACCATTCAGATTTTTTTTGAGGTCACTCTCTTTTCAATGGGTTTTCATTGGGAATACATATTTCTAATTGACCTTCTTGCAGTTCCTACCGCTTCCACTGGATGTCAACAGTCAGAAATTGGTTGAGGTTTTTTCCTTTGTGTAATTAAGAAGTACGGCCATCTTGAACGAGGGTCACTTGAGATGTACTGTTAGTTAGAGGCGCATGACCAGAAAGCTAGCTACAGTTTGGTTTAATCCTGTATTGAACACAGATCATCCCTTAAATTTTATCGATTATTTACGTTTAAAATTACCTAAAGTTGTATTACAAAAGTAGTTTGAAATGTTTTGGCAAAGTTTACAGATAACTTTTGAGATATTTTGTAGTCACGTTTCACAAGTTGGAACCGTTTTTTTTCTGGATCAAACGCGCCAAATAAATGGACATTTTGGATATATATTGACGGAATTAATCGAACAAAAGGACCATTTGTGATGTTTATGGGACATATTGGAGTGCCAACAACAGAAGCTCGTCAAAGGTAAGGCATGAATTATATTTTTATTTCTGTGTGTTGTGTCGCGCTGCAGGGTTGAAATATTTTTCTCTCTTTGTTTACTCTGTTGCTATCCTCAGATAATAGCATCGTTTGCTTTCGCCGAAAAGCCTATTTGATTTCTGATATGTTGGCTGGATTCACAACAAGTGTAGCTTTAATGTGGTATCTTTCATGTGTAATTTAATGAAAGTTTGATTTTTATAGTAATTAATTTGAATTTGGCGTGCTGCATTTTCTCTGGCTTTTGGCCAAGTGAGACAGTAGCGTCCCGCCTAAACTCAGATTTTTGGATATAAATATGAACTTTACCGAACAAAACATACATGTATTGTGTAACATGAAGTCCTATGAGTGTCATCTGATGAAGATCATCAAAGGCTGGAAAAATGGCTGTGTTCTTCTGTGACTTGGCTCTGACCTAACATAATCGTTTGGTGTGCTATTTGAATTCTGACATGTTGGCTGGATTCACAACGAGTGTAGCTTTAATTTGGTATCTTTCATGTGTGATTTCATGAAAGTTAGATTTTTATAGTAATTTATTTGAATTTGGCGCTCTGCATTTTTACTGGCTTTTGGCCAAGTGGGACATTAGCGTCCCACATATCCCAGAGAAGTTAACTCAGCATTCAGTCCCCATAAAGTCAAATATATAATTGTAATGTACTTTATTTGTAACCATGCTTGTAACCATGCCAGCCTAGGACCTCCACATTTGGCGTCTTCATTTGCGGGATTGTCTGAGACAGCTGAAACTGTGTGTTTGCACAAACAAAGAATTTCTGTCAGAAACTGTCTCAGGGAAGATAATCTGCTTTCTAGTCGTCCTCACCAGGATCTTGACCTGACTGCAGTTTGACGTCGTAACCGACTTCAGTGTGCAAATGCTCACCTTCGCTGGCCACTGGTACGCTGGAGAAGTGTGCTCTTCACAGGTGAATCCCTGTTTCAACTATACCGGGCAGATGACAGACAGCATGTATGGTGTTGTGTGGGCGACCGGTTTGCTGATGTCAACGTTGTGAACAGAGTGCACCATTGTGGCGGTGGGGTTATGGTATGGGCAGGCATAAGCTACGGACAACGTACACACTTGCATTTCATTGATTTGCTATTTGAATCCACAGAGATACCATGACGAGATCCTGAGGCCCATTGCCCTGCCATTCCTCCGCGCCATCATCTCATGTTTCAGCATGGGATGTTAAATGGTTGACCTGATTCTCTATGGTCACTTAAGATCCCATGGCACTTATTGTAAGAGTAGGGGTTTTAATCCCAATGTCCTGGCTAAATTCCCAATCTGGCTTCATACCATCATGGCCACCTAATCATCCCCAGCTTCTCATTGGCTCATTCATCCCCACACTTCTCCCCTATAACTATTCTCCAGGTCATTGCTTTAAATGAGAATGTGTTCTCAGTCAACTTACCTGGTAAAACAGTGGTTAAATCAAAAATGATAATGCACGGCCCCATGTCGCAAGGATCTGTACACAATTCCTGGAAGCTGAAAATGTCCAAGTTCTTCCATGTCCTGCATACTCACCAGACATGTCACCCATTGAGCACATTTGGGATGTTCTGGGTCGACGTGTTCGACAGCGTGTTCCAGTTCCCGCCAATATCCAGCAACTTTGCACAGCCATTGAAGAGGAGTGGGACAACATTCCACAATCAACAGCCTGATCAACTCTATGCTAAGGAGTTTTGTCACGATGCATGAGGCAAATGGAGGTCACACCAGATACTGACCTTCTGTGGCCAGCAGATGCATATCTATATTTCTGTTGTGTGAAATTCATAGATTAGGGCATAATGAATGTATTTCAATTGATTGATTTCCTTATGAACTGTAATTTAGTAAAATATTTTTAATTGTTGCATGTTGCGTTTATATTTTTGTTCAGTGTGTGTATATATCACTTTACAAATGTGTTCAATATTTATAGATCCCTGTTTATGAGTCTGTGTCATTGAGTGATCCCAGACCCATTCTTTTAATGACGAAAATAAATTATAAAGCTATCATAACAAAATGGATTACACTTTTGTAGCATTGTTTGATTGGTTTGTATCATCACTTCGCTCACATAATTTAATGTATTAACTAGTAACGATTTTGTATAAGCTCTCCTCGTGAACACTGATCCAAACTGTGAAACGGGCTTTGATTCTGATAGATGGATTTCATGCAGGATATCCTCTGAAATGACTTCCCATTGGGTTCTAATTATAGTTCGCTTTGTCCCTGGTGTAGGAGAACCATCTGAGATATTGTTTAAAAAAATGCTCTATCTGTCCTTTCTAAAGACGGATTCCACACAATGCCACCGACCAACCCCGGTACCTTTCTTATTGACTAGATGTGAGGAGGGGAGATGCATTGCTGCTATTTAACAGAGAGACCATCCATCATTTACTCTGTAGGAAGGGAGGAATGGTCAAAGGTTGATGAGTTTAAGATGCCATGCACCTGAAATGTGATGAATTCTTCATGGACGAAAGTTGACGTTAGTTTACAAACATGCGAGTCAACCTGACTTGAATGAGTGATTATGTTGTGTGATGCAAGATACAGTGACGCCTGAATGATTGAGTGATTGGTACCTAAATGTTTAAGTTGAAAATCTCAACACACTCTGTTTACTAGACCTGTTAGATGTGGAATATTGGAGGAGTATGTTAAAATTCAACCTTATCAAGTTACCTAACCATGCACTCAATTCCCCATGCAGTTGTTGTTTTTCTGTTGTCTGAGTTGTATTATCCTCACCTGAAATGTCTACCTTCCTCCTTGAAATGCTGACGTTATTTCAGATTGGGCTCTTATCCTGTCTGGACATGGAAAACAATGCCTTAGCATGAGGGAGGATCACACTTGTCATGCCCCGCATTCTCAAAAGTAGATGTGACGACAACAGAAAACAAACGTTATCCTCCAAGACAAAAGTCAAGTTATCCTTGTCCCCATCATAGAGAAAACAACAATGACACAAGACTGCTAATGACAAAGTACTCGTTCTATATTTTAGGGAAAGTGTAGATAATGTCTCCAGACTGAGTGGAATGGAGTCCCTGACAGAATACTAATGAAACAGGGTGATCACAGAGATGTTTTCATACTGAGAACTTTGCCAAAGATTGAATTGGTGAGATTTATCAGATTTTTCTTAGACAGGCAGTATCTGAGTTTAACTGGCTATAGTAGGCAGGTTTCCATTGACCCAGGATTATTTGACAAAGCAATGCAGGGAAAAAAACAATACAACATGTGTAATGGAAATAGCAGCTATAGGAGAAATGTTCTGAAGATTAACATTTTATCTTGTCGAACTTTATTGCGACCAAATTATGGAAATTGTGTTTTTCAAATAAATGATAATTGCAGAATACATTTGAAGGTACTGTATGCGGCATGTGATGTCATCACGTAACCATAAAGCTCGACTCCACATTTAATTCTAAATGCCTACTTCTCGCTACATCTATTTTTCAGCTAAATAATGTTTTCTTCTCCTTGCTTTTCTGGTTGGCCACCTTGGCTGGATGCAAGCTTCACCATCCAATTATTTCAGATCCAATTACTCTCCATCCAATTATTTTAGAAGACCCTGAAGGCCAAATGCCAAAACGCGGCGTTTCTACGCTTTGCAATAAAGAAGCTTTTTTTATTTAATTCCATTTGTCCTTCAAGTGTTTCTGAATCTGTTTCCTCCTCAATTCATGCACCTTGGTTGGAATGAGGTAGTGGTAGTAATCCATTCCCAGATCTACAGGAGTAAATGATTTCACCCTGGCACGGACTGTGGCCATGTGTTGGCACATTAAATTTATTAGAATATTAAATATTAAATATGTTAATTATTAGTCAATTCTTGCATTCTATCCATGCTGGCTTTTGTGGGCTACCTGAGACAGGAAATGGATAGGTGGGAGGGTATAGAGGCTGTTGCCAATTTATTAATGTGCAATTTTCCTAAATGTACACCACCCTTCAAAAGTTTGGGGTCACTTTAGAAATGTCCTTGTTTTTTAAAGAAAAATACATTTTTGGGCTATTAAAATAACATTCAATTGATCAGAAATACAGTGTAGACATTGTTAATGTTGTAAATGACTATTGTAGCTGGAAACGGCTGATAATTTTTTTTATATATAAATGGAATACCTACATCGGCGTACAGAGGCCCATAATCAGCAACCATCACTCCTGTGTTCCAATGGCATGTTGTGTTCCAATGGCATGTTATCACTCCTGTGTTCCAATGGCAAGTTTATCATTTTAAAAGGCTAATTAATCATTAGAAAACCCTTCTGCAATTACAGTTGAAGTCAGAACTTTAATCAGTACAACAGTTTTCAGCTGTGCTCACATACAGTTGAAGTCGGAAGTTTACATACACTTAGGTTGGAGTCATTAAAACTCGTTTTTCAACCACTCCACAAATTTCTTGTTAACAAACTATAGTTTTGGCAAGTCGGTTAAGACATCTACTTTGTGCATGACACAAGTCATTTTTCCAACAATTGTTTACAGACAGATTATTTCACTTGTAATTCACTGTATCACAATTCCAGTGGGTCAGAAGTTTACATACACTAAGTTGACTGCCTTTAAACAGCTTGGAAAATTCAGGAAAATGATGTCATGGCTTTAGAAGCTTCTGTTAGGCTAATTGACATTATTTGAGTCAATTGGAAGTGTACCTGTGGATGTATTTCAAGGCCTACCTTCAAACTCAGTTCCTCTTTGCTTGACATCATGGGAAAATCAAAAGAAATCACCCAAGACCTCAGAAAAAAATGTAGACCTCTGCAAGTCTGGTTCATCGTTGAAAGCAATTTCCAAATGCCTGAAGGTACCACGTTCTTCTGCACAAACAATAGTACGCAAGTATAAACACCATGGGACCACGCAGCCGTCATACCGCTCAGGAAGAAGACGCGTTCTGTCTCCTAGAGATGAACGTAGTTTGGTGCGAAAAGTGCAAATCAATCCCAGAACAACAGCAAAGGACCTTGTGAAGATGCTGGAGGAAACAGGTACAGAAGTATCTATTTACACAATAAAACGAGTCCTATATCGACATAACCTGAAAGGCCGCTCAGCAAGGAAGAATCCACTGCTCCAAAGCCGCCATAAAAAAGCCAGACTACGGTTTGCAACTGCACATGGGGACAAAAATCATACTTTTTGGAGAAATGTCCTCCGGTCTGATGAAACAAAAATAGAACTGTTTGGCCAATATGACCATCGTTATGTTTGGAGGAAAAAGGGGGATGCTTGCAAGCCGAAGAACACCATCCCAACCGTGAAGCACGGGGGTGGCAGCATCATGTTGTGGGGGTGCTTTGCTGCAGGAGGAACTGGTGCACTTTACAAAATAGATGGCATCATGAGGGAGGAAAATTATATGGATATATTGACGCAACATCTCAAGACATCAGTCAGGAAGTTGAAGCTTGGTCGCGAATGGGTCTTCCAAATGGACATTGACTCCAAGCATACTTCCAAAGTTGTGGCAAAATGGCTTAAGGACAACAAAGTCAAGGTATTGGAGTGGCCATCACAAAGCCTTAACCTCAATCCTATAGAAAATTTGTGGGCAGAACTGAAAAAGCGTGTGAGCAAGGAGGCCTACAAACCTGACTCAGTTACACCAGCTCTGTCAGGGGAAATGGGCCAAAATTCACCCAACTTATTGTGGGAAGCTTGTGGAAGGCTATCTAAAACGTTTGACCCAAGTTAATCAATTTAAAGGCAATGCTACCAAATACTAATTGAGTGTATGTAAACTCCTGACCCACTGCGAATGTGATGAAAGAAATAAAAGCTGAAATAAATCAATCTCTCTCCTTTTTTTTTATTACATTTCACATTAAAATCAAGTGGTGATCCTAACTGACCTAAGACAGGGAGTTTTTACGAGGATTAAATGTCAGGAATTGTGAAAAACTGAGTTCAAATGTATTTGGCTAAGGTGTATGTAAACTTCCGACTTCAACTGTAGAAAACCCCATTGAGGACATCAGATAGCAGGCCAGGCCCACTCCACCACAGAGTCAATAGGAGAGAAGCCCCTTGGCAGGTACCAGGTCTCTGCCCCTGTGTAATTTAAAGGGTTATTTTACTCCTCCAGCCCCGGCTCCTGAGGAATTCTTAGTATGTGCACAGCAGGGCCCAGGCTGAATGGTCTGGAGAATGCCCTGTGTTATTAACAGAGCCCAGTGTGGTAAACGAGCGGTGGGGCTCAGAGTGTGTAGTCAGGGCCTCACAGCACACCCTCTCCATTTCCCCTTAACCGGTAGGAGAAATGAGAAGGGAAGGAATGAGCTGCCACTATATGGAGGCTGGAAGTATTTTATTTCCCCTGTATTTGGTGATGAATGTGTTCCTGGTTTCCTTTTCCAAACATCTCCATTATTGCTGTATGACCTGTTGTCTGGCCACACGTCGGTCATAAATCCTGAGCTGTGTGTGTGTATTTGCATCAAAACATTTTATGGCTTGTCATTGTTTCGTCTTTATTTTCAGAAACATGACTCGCTCTCTACCAGAGAGATTGTGACTTTGTCCCACTTCTTCTGAATGTCCCTTTCCTCTCTAACCGGCTCCAACTCTGAAACTCTTCTTGTACTCTACGCAGGTTTACCATTCAGAATAGTGTTCGACATATCTTTGACCTGATATGTCGTCATAAGAAAAGATCTCTCACTCTCTCTCTTACTCACTCTTACTTTCACTCATTCACTCACTCTCTCTCTCTCACTGTCTCTCACTCTCTCTCTCACAATAACTTTGATCTTCCAAACGACCCTCATTATAGCCGTTATGTCTGTTGTTAAATCTTCTCATCACTCATGTGTCTGTGGGGAACAGCGTACTGACTCCCATCCTCTTCATCTCTCATTTAACCACTAATCAGCAACATCTCCCTGGCACTATTACAACCTGTCAGCAGAATCCAGACAAATTAACTTCCACATCTTTCAATAAATTGCTGTACTCCCAGTAATGCATGTAGGGACATTCCTGTTTTAATAAGGCATCCTACATTCTACCGCCCGATTTAGCGGCTCCCCCATTGGTTTTTCATGGTTGACACTCATGATTTTCCAAGCCCTCTAAATCGCTTTAATGTGCGGTCTATTGCGGAGTGTTTTAGATGGAATGTATTACAGAAGTGACTGAAGGCAAGAGGAGCTTTATTTTAAACAGCTCATTAGGGTGTAAAACATTCAGCATCACAAGGACAGAAGAATTGAATAAATTACCTTCAGAACATGGAAGAGTAATGGGCTGGCTCCCGAGTGGCGCAGCGGTCTAAGGCACTGCATCTCAGCGCAAGAGGTGTCACTACAGTCTCTGGTTCGAATCCAGGCAGTATCACATCCGGCCGTGATTGGGAGTCCCATAGGGCGGCGCACAATTGGCCCAGCGTCGTCTGGGTTTGACCGGGGTAGGTCGTCATTGTTAGTAGAATTTGTTATTGACTGATTAGCCTAGTTACATAAAGGTTAAATAAAAAATATATAAACTAAAGGCTAGCTTGAAGTTTGGCAATAATTTGGCTAGGAGATAGTCCTCCCATTGATAAGGTAGAACTAGGGCTGAGCGATGAGTGCTTTTGAGGTCGCTTCGGTTTGATTATTTAAAAAATAATCATGATTTTTTTTGTGATTTCGGTTTCAATTATTTTTTATATGAAATGCATTAGGAAATAACGACATTAAATTATTTTTTATGCAAATTCCAAAGCCAAAAATAGTGAACATTCAACTGCCAATATTCCGTTGTCTCTGTTAGGTCCACATTGGGTAGACATCAATAGGAAATTACTATGAAAGAATAAAATATTTCAGTTGTGTATTACTACTTTTTTATTTTATGACTTTAGTCATCCTATTTAGCTAGGCTAGTCTGCATAAGGATGTTGCGGAGCTAAAGAAATGCCTCATTGGGCTCACAAAAAAAAGAACTAAAAATAATTGAAGTAATTCTACCTAGTGCCCCCCCCCCAGCACTAGGTAGAACATATCATGTTTTCATTATCCAAAAACCTCTCTGACCATTTAATGCTCATAAAAAAATGCAAGTCTCTTGTGTAGTAAGTAGTCTTTAAAATAGGCTGATGTTAGTAATTCAACGTATCTGTAACTTCTCACACAGTTCTAGTAAACATGCCCTGACAATCCATCCTAATTTTGTGGTGTTGTCATAGTAATGATCATTAGGTTACCCCATGCATATGCTACACACTCAGAACCATTTGCATCACAGCGGAATTGATGTTGTGCTTGAAGGTAATGAGACGTTAAATTCAAAATATATTCAAACATAGCTAAAAACACCTGGAAAAACTGACTGGAAAGAAAATTTTATCCCTATTTCTCCATCCAACTGTCAAACTGACATGAATAACTTTCTCTCTCTCCAGTGTCCTGTTTCAAAGGGTTTTATTTCATCCTTGTCCACCCAGATAGTTGGAGCTGTTCAAATATTGAAACAGAGAATAATTGTATCTCTTTTCAGAATGCACAGATACCGTGTTCTGGGTAGTGATGTGCCCCTGATTTAAATTACAAAGGGAAGTGTTACTGTCGGCAGATGAGTAAATCATTTTGGTCGGCTTCTGTCAGTTAATCTCCATTTTTCATGGATCAGACTGTTCTTTTCCCCTCCACAGCAAAGACCCTTTCATATTATGAAAATACTCTCTGAATATGGGATTAAAGGGAGATTAAAAATATCTAAAATCCATTTAAAATAACCCTGCCTGGGATTTGTCCCAGTCATTGAGATATAAAAATGGAAGGGTGTAAACTCTCAAAGAACAGGAGTTTCATGTATTCAAACTCTGTCCATAAACTGTGTGACAGGACAACAACCTCTCCCTCAACGTCAGCAAGACAAAGAAGCTGATGAACTACAGGGAACTGAGGGGGCTGTAGTGGAGCGGGTCGTGAACAAGTTCCTCGGTGTCCACATCACTAAGGAATTATGGTCCCCACACACCACACAGTTGTGAGGAGGCACAACAATGCCTCTTCCCCCTCAGGAGGCTGAACAGATATGGCCCTTGGATCCTCAAAGTTATACAGCTGGACCATTGACAACATCTTGACTGGCTGCATCACCGCGTACTATCCGACTGCAAGATGCTACAGAGGATAGTGAGTACGGCCCAGTTCATCACTGGGGCCGAGCTCCCTGCCATCCAGGACCTCTATACCAGGCGGTGTCAGAGGAAGGCCATAAACATTTTCAAAGACTCCAGCCACGCAAGTCATAGGCGGTTCTCTCTGTTACCACACGGCAAGCGGTACCGATGCACCAACTCTGGAACTAACAGGACTTTGAACAGCTTCTATCCCCAAACCATAAAAGTGCTAAATAGTTAGTCCAGGTAGCTATTTGATTTAAAGGTATAATCCACCCCCAGAAATAAAAAATCATGAACCTGTCAATTTGGTGAAAGCCAATGTTCTATCAGTGGGTAAAATAGGAAATTGTGTAGGAACGCGTCATTGGTATACAATTCCTGTTACTGGAGATTAGTGTAAGCCCCTATCACATTTCATAACGCTTTTAAAACAATGACATACACTAGATCACCAAAATCAGCCAATAGATGGTATGGCCATACTTGTCTATAACACATCCATCTGTTTATATCGTCATGACAAAGTACAGATTTCGCATAGATGTGCTCAGTCTAAACAGTCTACCAAATTATTAACGACCGTTTCTCCTTCAAGTACCATGTTGTAATGCACCGTGTCTGTAGGAAACAGATATATTACAGAAAGAAAGAGATGGGAATCCCATTGGGCAATTAATGGAAAAACGCCCCACCCAACTGACTGTCGACCAATCGCATTCACGTGTCATGCTGCGTCACGCGGTTGCTAAGCTAATCGTCACACAATCCGATTCTAATGACGTTTCCCATCTCAAAATTAGCTCTGTGGGAAAGCAACATAATGCTGCTCTGGGCAGGGACGCCATTTATAGCTCAGTGGCAGAGACAAGCTGCACGTTGAACTCTGTGAGAGACTCCTAAATTGACAGCGCAGTATGTTTAGGCGATTTTACAGCTAGCTACTTCACATGCTGATATTGAGTTTGGTATGATTGTGTGTAGCTATGTTTTGTAGCTAGCTACTTAGCTAACCAGCCCGCCCAGGGAGATGGAGAACATTGCATTGTGGGTTTTGTAGTAGACTTGAGATACAATGGATTTCCCGAAATGGTTTTCCCATGTTTATACCAATCTTGTTATTACAACAAAATGTTTTCACTTTTAGTGTTACTTAACATTGTTAATAATAGGAATTAGTGGTTTGGGGTGGATTATCCCTTTAACTATCTGCATGGACCGTTTTTTGCACAAATTCTTTTGAGTCATCACATATGCTGCTGCTACTGTATATTATCTACCCTGTTGCCTAGTTACTTTATCCCTACCTATATGTACATATCTACCTCAATTACCTCGTACCACTGCACATCGACTCGGTACTGGTACCCCGTGTATATACCCATGTTATCGTTACTCAATGTGTGTTTGTTCCTTGTTATTATTTTTCTATTACTTCTCATTTTTTCTCTTCATTGTTGGGAAGGGCCTTTAAGTAAGCATTTCACTGTTAGTCTACACCTGTGTACAAAGCATATGACACACAACTTTATTTGATTTGAGCCGACAGAGCTTGCACAATAACCACTTCAACATTGTCTTTGGTATGATAAAGATTTCACTGTTTAAGAGAATGCACATGATTCCTCTCGAACACAGACAAACACTTCTCTACTGTTTCTCCCACGTGTGAATAAATGATGTCTTCTGCATCTGCTGGGTGATTGATTAACTGAGTCTCACATAGCATTGAACCAAGCAGCGCTCCATTGCTCAGTTGTTAGGTACCATGGTGTGTCCTCTCCACACTACCACGGTGTCTGGCCATGGCATGGCCTCCACCCTGCACTAACATGGGCCACACAGCAGGTCCTTGTCCCTGAGCCCATGAATTGACTGTGGACGGGATTGTTGTGGGCTGCTGTGGTCTGTCTAGCCAGTATTAGCCTAGCGCGTGTCACAGTGACAGGCTCTGTTGGAGTGTAACAATGTGTTCCAGTTCAGCTTGAGTGGGGCAGGTTTAAATAGACCAGTAATGATGCAGTAGGCCCAGACAGAGAGCCGCGTTAGATGGGTCGTTCCAGCACTATAATAACAAGTTAGAGCATGGTGAAGGCATCTCCTCTTCACGGACTCAGAATCCAGTCAGCTCGCTTGTTTGTTTATCCGTCTGTATACATGGTTTCCAGGGAAGCAAGAGAGCTGTTTGAGTCTTGAAACATTAGCCTACTTTTTAAGCTGTGATTGGCCATAGAGCTTTTTGAAAATCATTTGACCACACTCACCACACTGTTTCTGAACTTTCACTTTTTCATTCTGTTTAAACATCACAGTGGACCATGTTAACTAGCCTACAAGAACGTGGGTCCGTGCCAAGTGAATGAGTCCAAACTCTGCAGAATTTACCTTAACATGCAATCTCTACAGGGATGGCATTGATATCAGTGTCTATTGTCGGAGGACCTTGGCTCACTCTGTAGTGACACCTTTAGCACTGCGATGCAGTGCCTTAGACCGCTGCGCCACTCAGGAGGCAATATAACACATTTTAAGGCCGGCCCTCCGGACCCAATGCGGCCCCCAGGGCCTAATGAGTGACACCGCTGCCCTAAATTAACCAGCTACAGATGGCACCCCTCCTGTGAAATCAGTTGTTTTTGTACCATGCAGATTAGATTGCCATGGAAACCCTCCCTCTCTCCACGGTGCCACTCTGGCCGAACAGATCTGACTGAAGGATTTTAATTCTCAACAGGGTTTCACCCACCTGGTCTGGAGAAAGCTTTGAAATTGATCATATAGAGGAAGAGAGAGAGAGAGTCAAACGGTGCACGTCAAAAAGCTCTTACGTCTTCCAAGCTTGATGAGTGCTTTATTTTCCCATCCACCTTAGTGCTTTATGGAAAGAGGGTGGACAAATGCGGAGCTACAGAAGTGTGTCCACACCTATAATGTGAAGTGCTATTAAGTTCTGGGGGTAATCATAGGGGTAATCATGTTTCAGAACCTCCTGGCGTGGCTGTGTGCATGCGTACTTGTGCACATTCCTTCATGGTACAGACAGGTCTTTGAGAGTCTGCCATTAACTTCAAGTAATGATTTACACGAATGTCTGAGTTGCTTCTTCTTAATTCTACTCTGAAACGGGCATTTACTGCATATAATGTTATCCTGAATGGTTTTATAAAAAACATTATCTCAAATGTTCATTATCTACTGGAACACCCTAGTCTCGAGTGAAAACAGCATCATGATTTACAGTGTGAACTTCCTTTGAGGGACACCTTTTGTTTTCTTACAATCCTTTCTCTGATATTGGAGCCAAGGTCTCTGATGGGATGTAGTAATTGTCTGATAACATGGAGACAAACTCAGACAAGGTAGGAGTCAACAGCAGCACAAGAAACTGATTGGATCGGCTCAGAGGTGTCTGCTTGTTTAATTCAGAGTGTTGACAGTACAGCCGAGTGGCCCTGAGATTTCAGCACTCATTAACTGATGAGCCTTGTCCTTTAACAGAGAAACCCATCCTATTTCTTGAGACAATGCCACTCATATCTCTCCAAAGAAGAGCAAAACAAACATGTCTTCCCCAAACAACAGTCTTTGTAAAAAATATATTTTTACTTCACTTCTGTAACGGATCATTTCAGATGCATTTCTCCCGTTGTTTCATGATGTTGGTTTCCCAAGCGTTACATAACCGCTATTCACCATCCTGGCATCAAGCAGATTGTTTTGAAAGCGAGCTCGCCACGAAGCCTGTAATTTGCTGCCTTGCCATTGAGCAGAGGAATATGCTAATGATGGATCTGTTAGTCAAGGCTGTTCGGTCCCAAAGGGGAAGAATCATAACACTTCTTGTTGTCAATCTCCATGACTTTATTGATTTTCACGCACCGTTATTTTGAGCGATGACATAAGTCTGACTTTTCGTCTTACCGCAGCCTCTCTTCCTAAGTGATTCTTTAAAACCAGGTCTACAGTACTTCATTCTATAGAGCTCTTACTTTACTTTCAGGTCCATTTATTTCTGCCTCTTAATTTCTGTATACAGTTTGGTATTGTCTTCTGATCAGCAGGCAGCTCACACTTTTCATTTGGCATCGGTGTCAAAGGGATGGGGAGGATAGGGTTGGGATGATGGCAATTCAATATTATGGTCTCAGCAGAGTAGTCTGCTCTCTCGCTCTCGGATATTTTGTAGACGACACTCCCCCTCCACCGCCTCTCCCAACTTGCAGTAGAACCACTGTACAGTAGAACCATTTGGCTGTTTAATCCATTTTGGGAGAATTGCTTTGCGGTCGATACTGTATGTTAGACATATCTATTCTGCCCTGCCTTTCTAAAGTCTTCGAAAGCCAAGTTAAATAAACAGATCACCTACCATTTTAGAATCCCACTGTACCTTCTCCGCTATGCAATCTGGTTTCCGAGCTGGTCATCGGTGCACCTCAGCCACACTCAATGTCCTAAACGATATTATAACCGCCATTGATAAAAGACAATACTGTGCAGCCGTATTCATCGACCTGGCCAAGGCTTTCGACTGTCAATCACTGCATTCTTATCAGCAGACTAAACAGCCTTGGTTTCTCAAATGACTGCCCCGCCTGGTTCACCAACTATTTCTCAGACAGAGTTCAGCGTGTCAAATCGGAGGGCCTGTTGTGTGGATCTCTGGCAGTCTCTATGGGGGTGCCACAGGATTAAATTCTCGGACCAACTCTTTTCTCTGTATACATCAATGATGTCGCTCTTGCTGCTGGTTATTCTCTGATTCACATCTACGCAGACGACACCATTCTGTATACTTCTGGCCATCTTTGGACACTGTGTTAACAAACCTCCAGACGAGCTTCAATGCCATACAACACTCCTTCCGTGGCCTCCAACTGTTCTTAAATGCAAGCAAAGCTAAATGCATGCTCTTCAACCGATCGCTGCCCGCCCGCCCGTCTAGCATCACTACTCTGGACGGTTATGATTTAGAATATGTGGACAACTACAAATACCTAAACTCAGGGGGAAAAAGAAACGGCCCTTTTTCAGGACCCTGTCTTTCAAAGATAATTTGTTAAAATCCTAATAACTTCACAGATCTTCATTGCAAAGGGTTTTAACACTGTTTCCCATGCTTGTTCAATGAACCATAAACAATTAATGAACATGCACCTGTGGAATGGTCGTAAAGACACTAACACCTTACAGACTGTAGGCAATTAAGGTCACAGTTATGAAAACTTAGGACGCTAATGAGGCCTTTCTACTGACTCTGAAAAACTCAAAAATAAAGATGCCCAAGGTCCCTGCTCATCTGCGTGAACGTGCCTTAGGCATGCTGCAAGGAGGTATGAGGACTGCAGATGTGTCCAGGGCAATAAATTGCAATCTCCGTACTGTGAGACGCCTAAGACAGCGCTATGGGGAGACAGGACGGACAGCTGATCGTCCTCGCAGTTGCAGACCACGTGTAACAACACCTGCACAGGATCGGTACATCTGAACATCACACCTGCGGGACAGGTACAGGATGGCAACAACTGCCCGAGTTACACCAGGAATGCACAATCCCTCCATCAGTGCTCAGACTGTCCGCAATAGGCTGAGAGAGGCTGGACTGAGGGCTTGTAGGCCTGTCATAAGGCAGGTCCTCACCAGACATCACCGGCAACAACGTCGCCTATGGGCACAAATCCACTGTCACTGGACCAGACAGGACTGGCAAAAAGTGCTCTTCACTGACGAGTCGCGGTTTTGTCTCACTGGGGGTGATGGTCGGATTCGCGTTTGTCGTTGACGGAATGAGCGTTACACCGAGGCCTGTACTCTGGAGCGGGATTGATTTGGAGGTGGAGGGTCCGTGATGGTCTGGGGCGGTGTGTCACAGCATCATCGGATTGAGCTTGTTGTCATTGCAGGCAATCTGAACGCTGTGCGTTACAGGGAAGACATCCTCCTCCCTCATGTGGTACCCTTCATGCAGGCTCAGGCATGACAATACCACCAGCCATACTGCCCTTTCTGTGCGTGATTTCCTGCAAGCCAGGAATGTCAATGTTCTGCCATGGCCAGCAAAGAGCACGGATCTCAATCCCATTGAGCACGTCTGGGACCTGTTGGATTGGTGGGTCAGGGCTAGGGCCATTCCCCCCAGAAATGTCCGGGAACTTGCAGGTGCCTTGGTGGAAGAGTGGGGTAACATCTCACAGCAATAACTGGCAAATCTGGTGCAGTCCATGAGGAGGAGATGCATTGCAGTACTTAATGCAGCTGGTGGCCACACCAGATACTGACTGTTACTTTAGATTTTGACCCCCCATTTGTTCACGGACACATTATTCCATTTCTGTTAGTCACATGTCTGTGGAACTTGTTCAGTTTGTTTCAGTTGTTGAATCATGTTATGTTCATACAAATAATTACACATGTTTAGTTTGCTCAAAATAAACGCAGTTGACAGTGAGCGGACGTTTCTGTTTCTGTGAGAGGGTGTCTGCTTACACTGTAAACTCTCCTTCCAGACTTACATTAAGCATCTCCAATCCAAAATTCAATCTAGAATCGGCTTCCTATTTCGCAACACAGAATCCTTCACTTATACTGCCAAACATACCCTCCATAAAACTGACTGTCCTACAGATCCTTGACTTCGGCAATGTCATTTACAAAATAGCCTCTAACACTACTCAGTAAATTGGATGCAGTCTATCACAGTGCCATCCGTTTTGTCACCAAAGCCACATATACTACCCACCACTGCGACCTGCATGCTCTTGTTGGCTGGCCCTCGCTTCATATTCGTCGCCAAACCCACTGGCTCCAGGTCATCTATAAGTCTTGGCTAGGTAAAGCCCCGCCTTATCTCAGTTCACTGGTCACCATAGCAGCACCCACCCGCAGCACGCGCTCCAGCAGGTATATTTCACTAGTCATCCCCAAAGCCAACTCCTCCTTTGGCCGCATTTCCTTCCAGTTCTCTGCTGCCAATGACTGGAACGAATTGCAAAAATCACTGAAGCTGGAGACATATCTCCCTCTCTAACTTTAAGCATCAGCTGTCATAGCAGCTTACCGATCATTGCACCTGTACATAACCCATCTGTAAATAGCCCATCCAACTACCACATCCCCATGTTATTTTAAATGTTTTGCTTCTTTGCACTCCAGTATCTCTACTTGCACATTCATCTTCTGCCCATCTATCACTCCAGTGTTTAATTGCTAAATTGTAATTATTTCGCCACTATGGCCTATGTATTGCCTTACCTCCCTAATCCTACCACATTTGCACACACTGTATATATACTTTTCTATTGTGTTATTGACTGTACATTTGTGTATCCCATGTGTAACTGTTGTTTGTCGCACTGCTTTGCTTTATCTTGGTCAGGTCGCAGTTGTAAATGAGAACTTGTTCTCAACTGGCCTACCTCGTTAAACAAAGGTGAAATAAAATAAAAAATTGTTTGAGCTCAATAGAAATATAAGATCCTTGCTGGTATATGATAACCTCTCTTTACCCTCTGACCTTTCTGACTTGATTCATTGCTTCCCTTTTCGGAATTGACCAGTGTAATATAGGATCGGATCCCTTCATGCCTCTCCTGTCATGGCTGACTTACTAGTTCTCGCTGTGCTCTGTAGGCGTGCTAGTCGAGAAGAACCATTTAAAGAAACCAGTTCCACTTTGTAGAAGCATACTTTTACTGGTTAAACAGAAGGTGCTTCCAGTGCTCCCTGGAAGCCTGTAATATCAAAATGAACAGAGTAGATCTTACCAGAAGCACCACGCAGCTCAGGTAGAAAACGGGACTCTTCACACCAAGCCCCTGACTGTCGAACCCTGAGATCAAAGTCCACAACTTCCGCTGTTAGATACAGCTGTATAAATGGACATGTACAATATATCCAAACATCTCACCAAGGAGATACTATCACAACAAACAGGATGATGCAAAAAAAGACAGGGATCTAGCCCTACCTATGTTATTAAAAAGACAATGTGAAAAACAGGAGAAGGGCTTGGTCTGACACTAGGCCTCAAAAACATGTCTGTAACTGATAACAACCTGCCCAGATGGGACTGTGTTTTGGAAACCGAACTCGGAACAGAAGAGGAGTGACCTACACTAGGCCTATCTGTCTATCCAGAAAGACACAATGGCAGAAGGGGAAAGCGGAAACAGTGGCCTGGTATTTGGGCCAGCAAAAACAACACAGGAGCATGTTGGCCCTTCCAAACAGATATTGGCGTGCCTGGATCCATCTGTGCAGGCATGCAGTGGTTCTGACACATGACGGAACATTGAACAGGATGATCTGTAAACACAGAGCTTTGATCCATGGAAAGAGTCTGGGCTGCAGGGAGGTGTGGTGATATTCTGGTGATGTCACAGGGCAGGATGTGGATACTAGATACTACAGTAGGCCTCAGGCCATACTCACTAATATGAGTGCTCCTCTTTGGCTCAACCACACGTGTTGATTTATACTTTCCCTCTTTCTCCAGATACTGAGAGTAGATTATCTACCACAAGGCTTTAGCCGTTCTTGATATCCACTTAGATTTAGTCGACAGAGGACTAGAAGCAATACATCATTTTTATCAATACAAACGGGTGTTTTTCTTTTGTGCGAGTTGCATCTGGTGAAGTGTAAAAGGTGCTATAACCGCAGACTCTGACAAGACCAACAAAGTCAACTTTATTTTCTTTGTCACACTGCGCCTTATCAAACTGTCAGACACTGTGTGGTTGGGTTAAAGACGATAGCTCCCATTGGAAGTAAATGAAAGATTAGTAGGAATATTTTGACTCGATAACTATTATGTCCAAGGCCCGGCCACGGGGAGGTCCGGTCAACATTAGGCCAGGCTGTCCCTCAGGAAAAAATAGCTTTTTATTTTCTGTTGCTTTTGCTGATAAGCTTATGTTGTTTTTGGCACCAATGACCCCTCTATTCCTGAACACAGTTGCTATGGAGGAAGCTTGTCACTCTCATTGCTTGTGGTGACCGTAGTGTGTTCTCACATTCACTCTGTTCAAAACAGCACCTTCGTTATATGAACATTTGGCATCTAACTTTGTTCAATTTAAGTTGAATCCCTTACTATTGTTAACAGATCATTTGTTTAGTTTGAACTAATTGTTACTTAATTTCTTCTCCCCAGTGACGAATAAGAAGCCTTCCCATGTGTCCATCACCAAGGTGAAGCAGTTCCCAGGCTCATCGTCCTTCGCCAAGAGGTCAATGTGGACCATCGACCAGCTGAGACAGGTCAACGGCTGTGACCCCAACAAAGTGAGTTTACAGTTCACTGAACCTCCCTGCCGAGGGCTGAGTTTTTCCTGACTACATGACCTGACCCATTTCATTAGGGCAAATCTCATATCAACACCTACTGCCTGGGTCATGCTTGTTCTCTATCTCTCTTGCTCTGTTTCTGTATCTCTATAAGGACTGTCCAGAGTTTGACTTGGCATTTGACAATGCCTTTGACCAGTGGGTGGCTGGCTCGGCCGGCGAAAAGTGCACCTTTATCCAGATCCTCCACCACACCTGCCAGCGCTACAGCTCTCAGAGCAAGCCAGAATTTGTCAACTGTCAGTCCAAACTGCTGGGAGGTAAGAGACACAGTGACAAGACACACCATCTCTCTCTCTCTCTCGCTCTCACTAACTGTATGAAAGTCAGTGTTTTTTCTGCCTTTTCAGTTTTTTCAGGCCGCCTATGTCCAAACAATACGACTAAAACCAGATATTAAGTATGTAGAAAAGATAATGTGGGGGCCTCCCGAGTGGTGCAGTGGTCTAAGACTCTGCATCACAGTGCTAGCTGTGCCACTAGAGATCCTGGTTCGAGTACAGGCTCTGCCGGCCGCGAGACCCATGGGGCGGCGCACAATTGGCCCAATTGGGGGAGGGTTTGGCCGGCAGGGATGTTGTCCCATCACGCACTAGCAACTCCTGTGGCGGGCCAGGCACAATGCACGCTGACACGGTTGCCAGGTGTACGGCGTTTCCTCCGACGCGTTGGTTGGTGCATCTGGCTTCTGGGTTAAGCGGGCATTGTGTTAAGAAGCAGTGTGGCTTGGTTGGGTTGTGTTTCGGAGGACGCATGGCTCTCGACCTTCGCCTCTCCCGAGTCCGTACGGGACTTGCGGCGATGAGACAAGACTCTAACTACCAATTGGTTACCACGAAAAAGGGGTGAAAATAGGAAAGATAATGTGTAGAATTTCAGGATATTTGCATTAAAACTGCAAAATTGCATCTCTGCCACATGGCAAAATGTATAGAATTGCAGGAAATTAGCCAGTGACGCCAAGCCCACCACCTAAGCCCCATTTTGATCCAGAAAAAGCTCTTAGTCAGATCTAGTGTTCTCACTCCAAGGTCTGTTTTGTCTTTCAACTGAAAAGTCCTTCATGCCACTTACATGTTCAGATCTGATTTGTTGTATAATGACACTGAGTTATTATTCCCATTTACTTTGAGGATTGCCTTTTCCTAAATACATCATTAAATCTACCTAATGATATTTAACTGTACTATGATACATCATCATCATCATCATTACATCTACCTAATGATATTTAACTGTACAATGATACATCATTATTAAATCTACCTAATGATATTTAACTGTACAATGATACATCATCATTAAATCTACCTAATGATCTTTAACTGTACTATGATACATTATCATGATTAAATCCAGTTACTCCTGAGATGATGGAAAAACCAGTCCACTGAGAACTAACCTTTAGTCACAAGGAATATTAACTCACTCCCACACTCTAATAACTAAAAAATATACACAAGCTTATAAAAAAAAATAACATACGTTCACAACACAACCAATTCCTATATGAATTGGCCACCTAGCTAAGCAATATGAAGTAATTTCCATGTTGTAGCATGTTATCCTTACAGGGGAGGTAGAAGGTAGCCTACTGGTAGAGAGGGAAGGCTTCTTCGGTGTTCCTGAGCCAGAGGGGGGGTTGTGGAAGACCCTGTTCTTAATCAGCTGTAAACCTGTTCTTGAGACCTGAGAGGGGAGCTATAGTAGAGAGATATGATGTGTTTGATCAAATGTAATGAAATGTGATTCAATGGGCGTACTCCAGAAAAGCTATTTGTATTAACATTAATAAACAGTTATTTTGAGAGGAATATTGCACTCTGATCATTTATTCTTTATAGACGTAGTACTGCTTGATCATTATTGTAACAATGCATTTAAAAATAGATCATTCCCACTATAGAAAAAGCTGTATTATGCCTCTGCCCTGATCTTCTCCCTCCTACATCATAAACCACAGCTTGTATGTTTTTCTTCCTTATTTAGCTTGTACAGTGTAACCCCTGACAAGTACAGTAGTGTATAGCTGGCTGGGCTGTAGTTATACTGTGGGTAGAGGTTATTGTATTGTCCTCCGGGGGGCTGAAGAATATGACAAAACATAGAGATAACATCTGTGGCCTAACTCTCATTCACTCTGTCAGACATCTCCAGTTAAATGGTCATCTGCATACTGGGTGTAATGGGATGTCGTGTAGTGTCTCACTTATGCAACAACACACATACATACTTAAAACACTAACACAAAGCACACTTTATGCCAGTATTTTGGCAACGGTTTTTAGTTTATTTATGTAACCACCAGCTCAACCAGTAATTGACTCAAAATATTAGTTTTACTATCAATATCCAATCCCCAAATCTGCTAATGCTTTCAATCTAATAGACTTAGATTGGATATAGACCATAGAAAGACATTGACCTGGCAACGCCATGCCTGTTCAATCACATCAAAGCCAACTCTCAGCTCCCAGGAAGCACAATGAGTAGCGTGACTGCCAACGGAGGTGACCGCACAGCCAGAGACCTAGTGACAGTAGAAAGAAGAGGATGTCAGAGTGCTGCCACCACTGTCCCCTCCAGTTTAAGTCTCACACCAGTGCAAAACAAATATCATGACGCTGCTCCGGTGTGGGACAATAACTGTGTGGGACGCCCCTCTTCTGACTGACCAGCATGGGGAATAGGGATGACAAAGCAACTACCTCTGGAGTATAGGACCCTATTCAAAATTCACATACACTACTAGATTAGATAGTTTGGTATAGATATAGCTTGAACGTCTTTAGTGTAACCACAATGTATTGTATTGCTTTACTGGACTCGTTAACTTCCCAGATAAAAAATAACATCCTGCTGTCAATGTAACAATAAACAAGGTTCGTCCCGTTGAACTGTCACGAAGAACACATTGAGTCAAATGGTCAGGAACATGTTGTTTACACACTACCTTGTTGGGGTTGACACGATCACTATAATGGTGGTTGTGTGTGTGTTGAAGGCTTTAATAGACTAGTTGTTGTCGTAACTGAGGGGCCTTCGATAACATACTTATTATTACACTGCTAGAACACACAGGGCCTAATGAGCCACTGGAGGATTCTGGGATATTGCCCTTTCTTGCTGGTTAGATTTGCCTTTAACACAGAACAGAGGCGCTTACTCTACACTGGGTCACTCTGACAGGCAATTATCTATTCTACACAAGAGCTCGTCTTTGTTAGCTGGGCAAACACAAAGAAATGGCTTGTCACTTTGCCACCGTTTTAGTGAGGCAGAGTTATGTGTTAGTGAACATGATATTAATTGGCAGGCCGGACTCAGGGACGGTTGCTCTTATGCGTTGAGAGATTGTAAAGGTTTGACAGGACAAGGTCGTCAGCCTTACTGTGGATTCTGTTAGCTTATGACAAACTTTATTCATCCTTTATTGAAATGGCCTGCTGGTTCACTCTGGCAGATCTACTTCATCTGAAGAAAGGTCTAGAATTATAATACAGAGGTGGGCTTTAAGGTGAGGGTGAAGGCACTCTCCATTGCTGTACTTCCCCTTGTGGTAACAGTATGAATTCCACATAATGGAGGTTTAGACCAAAAGGTTGTGCAATACTCATAAATAGGACACCTGTTTTTTTAATGCATGTGGTTAAATAATGACAAGCATTATTTTCTCATCAAAGACTTCCATCTTGGTCACGTCTTTTGGTTGTCACCTCACTAGTTATGTGTAGGTGATGCACGAAAAGCCTCCCTCATCCAGAGACCGCTGTAAACTCCCTTTAGAGCCGTGTGGAGGAGATGTGCAGCCAGGGACTTGTGTAGTGATACCTGATGGGCCGTGTAATAGGGCCTGAATTAAAGCAGCGTTGCTGGACTCATTTTGTTAAAACCACGTTATCAGGATCGACTGAGGCTGCTGCACGCGCTCTTCCCCACAGACTCTCATGGACCTCTGCTTAAGTGGCAGAGCGTGTCTTAGAATAGTGAGAGGGAGTTTAAAATATTGGCTGCTGCTTTCATCCGTTTTTGAATTCTAGGATGCTAAATGCTAATATACACCTTTTATTAGCTATTGGATCATTATGGAAACTATCATGCAAATGCTTACTGTCAGGAGGGCACTTCAAGCAGACTTCTTTACACCATTTTAAACTGTTGTGAGATTTCTTATGGGAAACCGTGCTGATAGATTATGCAGTCAAATACAGCTCAAGTGAAAACGTGTTAGAATATAGGCTACCTTTCATCAAGTTAATAACAAACCATGCTTCATTTCTACTTAAACGATCCCCTAACTTCCCTCATCTATTCCAGTTACCTCAAATTAACATATTTGATTTCTTTCCTACTTCACTGTTTGAACGAAACCCTTTTAATGACGTAATACAGTAAGTCTGTTACATTATTTAACCAAAGTTAACAAAAATGACCATATTAGAACAAACTGTACTGTGTTGTAATAAGTATTATCCAACATACAGTAACTTCTTCGGTCTAACAGATAAAATAACAAAAACAAACCCAAATGAAGACATTCCTTTTCCATTTTCTTGTCACAGACGAGGAAACTGTAGATTCAGTCGTTTTCCGTTGCAAGGTCTTTTTGAACAGAATGAGGAAAGAAGTTGTTTTAAACAGTCGACGCCAAGGTCGGCGGCTACTCTTAGAAGGTAAGCAGGAAACAAATCTTACATTCAACTAAAATAATTCATCATTTTACTAACAAGGCAGTTAAGCGCCTCAATCTTCGATCTTCAATTAATTATATAACATTTGATGGCTTACAGAATGTACAGTGTGTGTTCTAGAATATCTGTATGCACACAGAGTATACGACTTCCAAGTGTGATACTGTCATTTTGCGGGACGGGTGTACAGAAAGGGCTCCCCTTTTAGATGCACAGCTTATGTGAGTTATGTAGATCGACGATCACCTCACTGACAGCCTTTCAGATTAAACAAGCTAATTCACTCCGAGGAACCATGTCATCAACTTAAGTCTTATGTTCTCTCCACCTCAAGCACAAGGACAGTAAATGACAAAATGAGCATTACCTACGATAGTCACCTCAATACCAATTCATCCTCAAACTCTCCTTGAACTGATATAAACAAGGCAATTATGAACAGGGTTATGGTTTTTCAGTATAATATGCAACCCTGACGTTTATCTCTTTAAACTTTCATGAGGGTTACGGTACTTGAATACCTAGTAGCAATTTGCTCCATTAGACCGACAGTGTCTCTTCGGTTCAGGGACAGAATGTTCCATGTTTGTTTCCATTAGCATCCCCACTCCCTGACTGCTGCAACCCTATTAGCAGAGCAGTGCCAAAATGAATGGGCAACTCTACTGTAACCATGCTGAGAATGTCAGAAGAATCTTCCCCTTTCTCCTAATGACTTTTAAAAAAAGTGGATTAACACTGTATTAAGAAGAAAACGGGCGGCTTAGGTTAGAAGTTAATGTCAAGATTTGCATGAATTAGACAGCAGAAAAGTGGAGGGGGGAGTTAGGGAACGTTCAATGGATTTGTCTCCTTGGTTTCTCCGCGGGGGGGGGGTTCGGTGGGTACAGCAGTGTGCCAGTGTGATGCCATCCTGTTGGGGAGCTCTGCTTTACAGGGTGGGTGACATGTTGAGTTCATCCTGTGTTGGCTACGTCAGTCTCTATTGACGACTGTGTATCCTTCTCACTCTCCCTTTCTCACTATCTGTTTTGCCTTCTCTTCAGCTCTACATCACTCTCGTCTCTCCTCCTCTCCCCGTCCCTGTCGCTGTGCACAGCATGTGCAGCACCATGTTGAGCTGCAGGGTGTGAAATTCTTACTGACAAACTAAGGATGACAGGGGAGTGAGTTACTGTAGCTACACAATGTTACAGCTGTTCCATTTTCCAGTAGCTCTGCTTTAAGGGGAACAACGGCAATATAACTAATATGGAAAGCTTTTGATGACATGTGTAATGTACAGATTAGTAGATGGGGCTGTACTCTACAGGAGAGTCTCTACCATAGATATAGAACCCATCTCTGGTCTGTACCCCCTGTCCTACCACACCCACACAGAGACTGTCTCAGGGCAGCATACTGGTACACTATTCATACTGGATGGTAATTGACTCTGCTTGAGCTTACCTCTTTAAGATAGTTGGCCTATGCAAGGGTGTGTTTGTGCTAGCAAGCATGTGTGTGCCTCTAAGAATGTATGCCTGAGTGTATGCTTGCATTGGTCTGAGTGTAGATGTATTAACTGGGTGATTTACAGTCCGGTTTTCCCAAACTCTGTCCTGCCCCCCCACCTGGGTGCACGTTTAGTTTTTTGCCCTAGCACTACACAGCTGATTCAAATAACTAACTCCTCAAGCTTTGATTATTTGAATCAGCTGTGTAGTGTTAAAGCAAAAACCAAAACGTGCGCCTGAGGTGAGACGATGGGGGCTAGGACCGAGTTTGGGAAACTCTGAATGGCATAACCAATCAAGCAGGCTTTGAGAGAAAGTGGCGATTGACAGTCATCATGTTTCTGCACATTAAACATTTTCACAACCACAACATTACATTGTGTCGGCCAGACTTGTGGTCACTTGATTATAGAGGTCAAAGGCTCAAGGAATGGAATCGCCCTGGAATCGTGTTTTTGGATCATCTTTCTCTCTTCTACTGGGTTCATTGTGGGGCATTTCACTTTTCTTGAACTTTTGTTGCAGAAAAAAGGTTTTGCCTTTTTGTTTTACAGGCGCGCCCTGATTATATTGATATCATGGGGATGTAGAAACGCATTCCCCCTCCATTGTTGAAGCAGGAGTTCCCTGGTCATAGGACACAGCTTCAGGAAGGTTAGATTCCTTTACAGGGATAGTCAGCGAGCCATTTCAGGAAAAACACACCAGACAAACACAAATACGTTATCGTAACAAATTTCTCCCCCCAAAAATGTGCCAGCTCTCAACCCTTTTTAAAAAAAAATTCTCTGAGCAGAGATTACTTTTGTTTCCCAAAAAACCAACCCAGAGGTGCTTGTTTAAAAGCAAGACATCACTCCCCCATGTTCTTGTAAAGAGAAACCTCAATAGAATCAGAGGACAGAGAGTTGAATCACCATGCGCTCTGTTCCTCCTTCCAAATCCCCCTTACAGAATGACTGCACCTTAATCAACTCTACAGAGTAAAGACCCAGGGCATTAGTCACCACACAACCTGCCTCCCTGCTACTCTTTTAAATTACATTCACCATAGGAGGGGACTCAACCAGCAGCTGGCTGGAATTGCCCAGCCCAGGGAATGGAGTGAGAGTCGGGAAAGTGGGAAGAGTGTGTGGGATGGAGGGATGAGGGGAGTGTTAATCTCTGGGCCCTCTCTCAGCGGAGAGAGTGGATTAAAGGGATGTGGATGGAGGTGAAGAGGTCTCATCCCGTCTCTGCTCTCAGGGGAAGGAGAGGGTTTTATTTATTAAAGGATGGGAAGGGTGACGTAGAGGGAGACATGTATTGGGACACAAGTGACAAGTCCTTATTTCAATACTGTGAAGAAGATGGAGGCCACAGCAAAGCTAGATAAACACACGTCTCCTTCCCTACACTATAATTAAACACAGAGCCTAGCCAAAACCTTTCGACTTGGAGATCTTCTACAAGTCAAAACGCTGCCATGGAAAAATGTTGGAACCGCGGTGATGGTGCTGGGTTTGGCTCGAAAATGTGTAGTGTCTCTGTACTCCTAATTTATTCCATTATCCATGAAAATGTGACATCTAGCTTTGGGGTGAGTGTCTACCGGAAGTGTTGTGGAATCCAATGGGTTGCTTTAGCATTAGCTAGCTTTGCATGAAACGGATTTTACTTTATCAAGTTAACTTCCTTTGAAGGAAAGCAGAGGAGAGAAGAGGAACACCAGCTGGCATCCCGTCTGCTTTGGGCTGTCATTTAACCCGCTGCGCCACAACTCCAATTATGTATCAGTCAGCATACCTGCCTGGGCGCCACAGGACAGCACTGCATAGCCTACACTCTACAGTATGGGTTCCCTTTGGGAGGACATGCTAAAATGACTGGCTGTGTTCAATATCTTTAGTGGCTTCCCTCTCCTGCAGCAGAACCTGGATGTCCTTGATCTTCCTATTCAATTATTTTTTAAACGCAGAAATGGAAGCAATATTGTCTTATCTTCTAACTACAGACCTTTCAGAGAAATGGGGATGACATATTGGATGATTTGTTATATTGTCAAAGCCCCGTTATAGAATTGGCTCTGTGATTGTTTATGATTTGGTTTTGATCTCATGGGCTGTTTAGAACTGAACTCTAACCCCATATTTCTCCTAAGGTCATCTAACACTGAAGGCCTCATTTACATTGAGTTCCGCTGTATTTCCTATTCCTTCCACAACTAGCCAGTTGAGAGGAGCACATTATCAACTCTGGCCTCTTTTTCTGGTGGCGTTTCTTTTTGTCCATTGTTCAGACAGAAAATTGCAGTACCAGTCCCCAGTTTCGTTGAAAGAACGGCTTGTTCACAACTTTGGAACAACCGATCAAAAAACATCCCCATTGTCTTCTTTCCCAGGCAACCAAAGAACCACAGCCAGGTCAACAATAGAAGACACTTCAAAGGAAAAGCAATGATCAAAACTATTCAAAGGGGCGCGCTGCCCTTGGATATATCGCCACATAAAGAGATGATTATAAAGTACTGGCACTGCGCCAGGGTAATGGCTCTGAAGTGAAAGTTTTGAGCACACGGCGGTCCCCAACCAAAAGCAAGGATTGTTAGTGTAGTGCTAGTCGACGGCAGGCAGCGCTCCCCAAAGCCGTAGATTAATAGCTTGGCCGTTTGAAACATCCGCAGGGTCGGTGCTATCGGAGGAAGACCATGTTCTGTTATTTCCTCTCATCCACACAGCTGTGCCACCAGCGCAGGGGGTTCAAAGTCGAACACACTCGTTCCCGCTCTGCTATTATCACACTGTCTGAGAGGAGGAAAAGAGAAGGAGCTGCCACAAAGAATAAGAAGAAGAATAATAACCCTTAGAAACACCTGGAGCTATTTGGAAGGCTTTTAGTTCGCGAGTTGGTTGTTTCATTTCATTTGAGAGAAATGGCGTGATAGACAGATCTAAGCTTTGTAAACGAGGAGTGTGACATGTTTATTTCAATGGCTCATTTCTTACTAGAAACCAACCTCTGTAGAAAAACTCATTAGCTGGCTTCCTAGGACGTCCCTGATTGGAGTAGCCCTGTTTTTTCACCTGTTCCTTATCAATAATCAAAGTCCGGCCAGGGATGCTGAATGAAACATCAACATTAACTTCTAAAGCAGAGCATTTCTGTAAGGCTCATGTCACTGCTGCATTGAGTTATTTTGTTGATAGTGATTCATACTCTTGCAACTGCAGCACCTCACCCTCTTCTCCACCAAGGCACTGTATAATTTATTATATTTATCCCATCTCTTTTCCCCTCTGTCTACCCCCCCTTCTCCCCCCTGCTCCCCATTTCTCTCTCCTCTCCAGGTAACAGTATACTCCACTCGGCAGCAGACAGTGTGACCAGCGCTGTACAGAAGGCCAGCCAGGCGCTGAACGAGCGAGGGGAGCGCTTAGGCAGGGCTGAGGAGAAAACAGGGGAGATGAAGAACAGTGCTGAGCAGTTCTCAGTCACCGCACACAAGGTGAGACACACACACACACACACACACACACACACATAGGCACGTGTCACATATCAGATCATTACAAGGGCTTGGGGAGTTGTTCCTCACCACATGAACTGAACAGATCAAATGTAGGCCCTACGGTAGGTATAGGCTATAACATTGCTAAAACATAATCACACTACCGCATAGTGATACCATGTAACCCCCATTTCCCAATTGTATTTGACTAACAATTCATCCCATCTATCGTGAAAATGTCAACTCAGTAGGAGAAAGATCCCAGTGTTCTACTTCTTCAGGTGATTCAGTTGAAGTGGTTAGTTTGTTGCTTCTGGTTCACTAGCTAGATGTTCTTGTTAGGAGTCCCCCTCTCCACAGTGCGTTCCTTTATTCTGTCCATCCCAGCTCTTCTCCATGGGCTGCTCTCATCCTCTCCATCCAACTGTATCCCTCACACAAGTAAAACGAATCACCTGCTGCTTAACGATGTCATTAGCATAATATGGTTTTGCTGCAAAAACGGGAGGAAGAAATATAATGATAAATGAATCGTTCTCCGCTTCTAGCCCGCGCCCACGACTGTGATCAATTCCAATAACTTTTTAAGTAGCTAGCATTTTTTCCGAGCCTGCTTCTGTCATCTCCTGTAAAAACGGGATCTCCCCACTTCGGTTGACCCACTTTCCATCCACTCTGGACCGGAACGCCAATTCATTCGTTTATAAAACGGTTCACATTGCATTAATTTTGAACACACAAATGAATAATGCATTACTGCAATTGCGGTCTAATTGAAAGCCATTTGATGGGACATGGTCGGCCCCTCACTGTTAACAGATAAAGACCCTGTGGTGTGAAATTAATCAAGCTCATGGGAAAACTCTTTAACTCAGAGAATGACCCTTTAACTCCCCATGCCATACAGGCCCAGTCATCCACTTCCCTATTGGGCTCCAGCTATTAGATGCTTCATTGTACGGGCTATTTAAATAGTTGGGTGTCTTCCACTTTTTGAAAAGTTAAGACTCACTTAAGCATGTACAGTATGTGACTTTGTTAAAAGCTGCAGCCCTATATGTGGATAACCACTGTGTCATTTGGTTTTAGCTAGCTACACTAAATGCATTCTGCAATGTCTTTTCTGCCTGGGGATAACATTAAACTAAAATCGTTCAAAACATGAAGTAAATCATCTTTCCCCCTCTTGAGTCTTGATGTTAGTTGGGAACATTGTATATCTGCCAACTATTGTACAGTAAGAAGGCAGGTTTGTGGTTAGAATCTTGTAAACTTTCCCCCTTGTCATGCCATTGAACAAGATATCATTTCTACCTGTGATCCAGTATTTATTGGTTGAAGCTGGGAGCATACGGTATCTTGTGCTGGACTTCGTAACAAGGAAGAAGTTCTGTGTCAAGGTGACCTGGAGCAAGAAACCGCACTGCAGGTTCTGTTAGTCCGTCTCTGCAGTGTCTGCCACCTGCTTAGGCTCTGTGACAGTCCCAATAGCAGCACTGTTGTGCTCTCACCATCCCCTCAGCACGACTGTCTGGTCTGTGCTGCAGCTCTGCTGCCCCCACTTGTTAGCTCTGGAGATTTCAACCCGCCTCTATTTTTAACTGTAGGCAAGTAAAGTGTGTGTGCGCACGTCTCTGTGTGTGAATTAGATTGGTGGCCCTGGCCTTTTCTCTAATGAACCTCCAGCCAGGCCTATTAGAACCCTTGTTAATGAGCCAGGGTGATGAAAACACTGGGGCCTGGGCCTCTTACCAAGCCTGAGGATTGGCATCACTCTAATAGCTATCATTCCTCTCTGCCTAGAGAATAGACCCTGCTTCTCTCCCTGTTCTATTACTCACCATGCCAACCATGTTAGCTTCCGCCAGTTGGGAAAACAAAGCAGCATCAATTAGATTATTTTACTTAGTTGGTGGTTGGTTTTTAATGTGCTAGCTAACTTAAGAATTGACTGGTTAATTGACGGATTAATAGATTTTGCGTCTCACTTTGTTTTGATACTTTTTTAGGCAGATTTTTGAATGATTTGTGGCAACCCCAAGACATCTATTCAGAGGGACTGTTGAAGAAATGTTTAGTTAAATAGCTTTCTCGTTTGGTTTAGTCACTGTATGTTTTATATATCCCCACAGCTTACTATTGTTGACATGTAGCCTACTTTTTGTCCCCTCTCTCTCTCCCTCCCCTCTCCACAGCTGGCCATGAAGCACAAGTGTTAAACCATTGCTACGCCTTCGGGAGTAGGGGTCCGCCAAGAGCGCCAGATGCCATTAAGGACGGATTTCTGATTTTATTCTTACAACTTTTAACATGATTACTCTTGTTAACAACGATAACATTTACATTTTGTGTTATTGTGTAGCTACCTTGTTTCTAATGAAGAATATATGATGACGTGGAGGGGGGAGAGCTCAGACAGTTAAGAGCAAAAGTTTCACAGCTAACTCCTCTTTCACTGCCTCCATTGCCCCCAAAGTACTCCATGACTTTACCCTGGCAAACCATGGAAATGGTCACTGCCATCCCCAACCTAGACACACACACACACACACACACTGTCCAGATCTCCCCCCAAAAGGAGCAACTCTTCGACTCCGCTGTCTCTCTCAAAGAAGTAACTTTATATATACAGTGCTGGAAGAGGAGAATTTAAGAGATTGGATGACGTGACACATTCGTATCACATGATGGCTATTTCCTGTACTTGGCGACAACAATGTACATCCCTGTATGTGAACATTAACTTGTTAAAAAATATTAGATCTCTTTTGCCATTTGACTATTTGGCATCATACTGTTGTAAAGGCTCATTGGTGCATTCATTCATTGCAGACATAATATTAGCCAAATGTGTGAAGGACATGTTGCTTCAAAAAACTCCTGCTGGAAGACTATATTTCAACTAAGACGGTATGAAATGTGCTGTTTTGCAACAAAAAAAGGTCTGAGTGACCAAGTGTTCAGGTGCATGGTCTGTCAAAAGGTTGAATGAAACCTACAGAGTAAAAACGAGCATTTAGGCTTTACTTTTGGCAACATTTCAAAGGGTTATTGAAGCACTTGGTTGTAAGGACAAGATCCGACTGTTTATTGTAAGGTGAAAGACTACAGTACCATTGTAAATTAGCTTCAACTGTTGTTAACAAGCTTATAAACCTGTAAATTCATTCTACCACAATCTCTGAAAATAATATTTTCATTCTAACCCTTTCGATTCCAAACTTGGTCACATCTTGTAATTATTGGTTAATTGGGGTTTATTAAATGTTTTCTGTAAAACAGCTGACTGACACGTCTTCACTAGCGGCATTGTACAGTATTGGTGTCCATTCACTGACTGTGTAACCGTGGCTTCATCACAAACAAGTAACCACCCACAGTGTGGGTATGTTTATTACTTTTAGATTTTAGATTCTATATGTCTTGCTGTTACAGTGCACTGACAACCTTACCTTGCAGAGCACTTAAGTTCTTAATTCAATTCTCGTTGCCTCAACTTCTAGTCTGCTTTAGTCCTAACATTTTGGATATTCATTGTTTTTAATAAAAATATTGAAACTAATATGTATTATGGTTATGAAAGTTATTTATTTATTTTTTTGGTAGTGGAAGCCCCTTAGTTGGTCTCTGAATAAGTTATTATCCTTCACTTTTCATAGGACCAGATGAGGTCTCTAAACAAAGTGCAATGGTTCTATATTGGTGCCTTTTTAAACATAGTCTTTCATTAGTACTTCAACAGCATGTGGTTTTACTTGAGCAGTCCGATTGTGTTATGACAACACTCATGGTAACCCAGGCGAACAGTGCCTTGCTATATTGATAACTGAAGGGAGAAAGTAAAGTATGTTTTGTACCAGGTTTGAAAGAGGGTGTTGCTTAAGATGTATGGTGCTTGTTGGAATTGAATTGTGTGAGGAATACAGAAGGCCATAGTATGTAGAAAAGGCTGAGTAGGTAGTTATAACAGAATGACTAGGGGGTTATTACAGAATGTCTAGGGGGTTATTACAGAATGACTAGGGGGTTATTACAGAAAGACTAGGGGGTTATTACAGAAAGACTAGGGGGTTATTACAGAAAGACTAGGGGGTTATTACAGAAAGACTAGGGGGTTATTACAGAAATGTAGGGGTTATTTACAGATGACTAGGGGGTTATTTGCAGAATGACTAGGGGGTTGATCGCAGAATGATAGGGGGGTTGTTACAAGAATGACTGGGGGGTTGTTACAGAATGGATAGGGGGACTTGTTACAGAATCGAAATACAGGGGGCTATGACTTAGCAGACAATAGGAGACGGATATAGATTAGATGAATAGAGGGGATATGATATAGAAATGACTAGAGGTATTAGATATAGAATGACTAGGGGGTTTATATAAGATAGATAGAGAAGGTTTGTTTACAGATGATAGGGGGTTATTGCAAGATGATAGGGGTATTGCAGATGATAGGTGGGTTTGTTACAGAATGATAGGGGGTTAATTACAGGATGAACTAGGGGGTGTATTTGCAGAATTGCTAGGGGGTTGTCGAAATGACTTAGGGGGTTGTACAGAATGACCTAGGGGTTGTTACAAATGATTAGGGGATTATTACAGACGATGATCTAGGGCCGTTGAGTGTACTAGAGGTTGTGACCAGAGTTTTGAATGATAGGGGTTGTTAACATGATAGGGTATAAGAAGACTAGGGGCTGATTCATATGAAATGACTAGGGGGTGTTACAGAAGTGACTAGGGGGTTATTAAGAATGACTAGGGGGTTGTTACCGAATGACTAGGGGTTGTTACAGAATGTAGGGGTTGATTACTGAATGACTAGGGGGTTGTTACAAGAATGACTAGGGGGTTGTTACAGATGACTCAGGTGGGTTGTTTACAGAATGAACTTAGGGGGTTTTACAGAAATGACTAGGGGTTGTTACGAATGATAGGGGGTTATTACAGGATGCTAGGGGGTTATTAAGAATGACTAGGGGGTTATTACAGAATGACTAGGGGGTTATTACAGAATGACTAGGGGGTTGTTACAGAATGACTAGGGGGTTGTTACAGAAGGTCTCAATACTAGTCAAATCTAATACAGACAAACACCATTATTTTCATTTAAACATGAACAGACCAAATCGACCAACATAAACAGACCAAATCGTTTTAGTTTGAATGTAACATATTGAGTTATTTCAAAACATCTGTCTCGTTGTCTATATCAGATTGCATACCATCTAAATAAACAGAAATTGTCTCAAGTCTCTCTTTAAATTGTTGACAATGTTTTTTTGTGTGGGGGGTGAATTTGACAATAAGGCCAATAGATTTTGTAGGGAACTAGAAAAAGTCATGGAAGAGGCAAGATGTGTTTAGGTAGTGGTAAGGAGTAGTGAATTACATGTAGTTCAACTAGTAATTTAACTACATTTTGCAGTAGCTTGGTGGTAGTTGAACTAAATTCAAATCTTGGTAGTGTTTTCATTACTTGTTTGCCATATAGTGATGTAGTTAATTAACTAATGGAACTAGACAAAACTTTTTTTTGCAAAAAATAAAATATAGTTAAAACATTTTGTTTCTTTTTCGTCATCAGACCTGCCCAAATTCACTGGAAACATGCTTTTTGTGTTTAATAGGCTAAATGACACATTCAGTGAACACCTGACTGCAGAGTGAACTTGCATTTTATAGTCTGAAATTTCAGATTTAGATAGTCAATTTATCACAAAGTAGTTTGAATGTATTGAACTACTTTGTCAAAGTCACTTTCTTTAGTTAACTAAACTATATTTGTATTAAGGGTAGCTTTAGTGTACCTTAGCTTCTCCCAGTGTGAAGTGCTTGGTATAATTACTTCTCCAATGCTATATACTGTAGGTCATACCCTGTAATCCACTGCTTTACTGGGGTCCCTTTTTGTAAGAGCTAACATTATCAAAATGACACAGCATGTGTGCAGGCTTATGTCTAAACATTACACTGAACAAAAATATAAACGCAACATGTAAAGTGTTGGTCCCATGTTTCATGAATTGAAATAAAAGATTCCAGAAATTCCAAAGCTTATTTCTCAATGTTGTGCACAAATTCATTTACATCCCTGTTAGTGATCATTTCTCCTTTGTCAAGATAATCCATCCACCTGACAGATGTGGCATATCAAGAAGCTGATTAAACAGCATGGTCATTACACAGGTGCACCTTGTGCTGGGGACAATAAAAGGCCACTAGAATATGCAGTTTTGACACAATGCCACAGATGTCTCAAGTGTTGGCATGCTGACTGCGGGAATATCCACAAGAGCTGTTGCCAGATAATTTTATGTTAATTTCTCTACCATAAGCCGCCTCCAACGTCGGAAATATTTCAGTCTATAATAAAGCCGTTTGTGAGGAAAAACTCATTCTAATTGGCTGGGCCTGGCTCCCCAGTGGGTCAACCTGGCTCCCAAGTGGGTGGGCTTGCCTATGCCCTCCCTCCCAGGCACACCCCTGGCTGCGCTCCTGCCCAGTCATGTGAAATCCATAGATAAAGGCCTAATTAAGTTATTTCAATTGGCTGATTTCCTTATATGAACGGTAACTCAGAAAAATCTTTGAGATTGTTGCATGTTTTATATTTTTGTTCAGTATATATTTGACATATCACAGGTACTGCTTTTCTCAAATTCCCCAACAGATGGTGACGCAACTGCAAACAAGTATGTCTTTTGTGAACCCTCAATACATTTGAGTTCATCATATATTCATCCCAAATACATATATGGATGTTCTTGTGAAGTTCAAGTTTTAAGTTATCTTAATGTTTGTATTGTATTTGTGCCATTTCAAGTTCACCAGTTATAGGCGTACTGTAGGGACTGCAGGTGTGTACAGTGAACCATAACATGCCAAACTATTCTTTCTGTTGCTACAACTTGCAGATCTTTTTTTGCAAAATACTGTCAAATAGGTGTCCGGTTCTTTAAAGCTGCACCACTAGGCCAACAGATGTTTTCTTGTCTAGCCCTTATCCCTATATCAAAGTTCTCCAAAGTTTTTTCAATGGAGTTGAGGGGAGATGATGGTGGGCGGACTGAACCTCCGACTCCATTGAGTCGCTGTCAGTTGATACTTTTAAGAATGTCAATTCTTAACCCTTCACCTATGTTTGTCCTCTGTAGCTGCGTGCCTTTCTTTGTTTGCTGAAATCCATACTTTTTAATAAAACTTTTGTCAAATACAACCACAAACTGTTTCCTCATATCGACTGACGGCGACTCGGAGGTAGTCGGAGGTACACGCCGCCCAGTCATCATAACCCAACTTAACCAAGATGTACAGTGCCTTCAGAAGGTATTCATAACGATTTGACTTATTCATCATTTTGTGTTACAGCCGGAATTCAAAATTGATTATATTGATTGGACATGATTTGGAAAGGCACATGTCTATTTAAGGTCCCACAGTTGACAGTGCACGTCAGAGCAAAAACCAAGCCATGAGGTTGAAGGAATTGTCCCTAGAGCTCCGAGACAGGATTGTGTTGAGGCACAGATCTGGGGAAGGGTACCAAAAAATGTCTGCATGATTGAAGGTCCTCAAGAACACAGTGGCCTCCATCATTCTTATATGGAAGAAGTTTGGAACCACCAAGTCTCTTCCTAGAGAAAACTGAGCAATCGGGGGAGAAGGGCCTTGGTCAGGGAGGTGACCAAGAACACGATAGTCACTCTGACAGAGCTCCGGAGTTCTTCTGTGGAGATTGGAGAACATTCCAGAAGGACAACCATCTCTGCAGCACTCCCATCAATCAGGTGTTTATAATAGAGTGGCCAGATGGAAGCCACTCCTCAGTAAAAGGTACATGACAGCCCGATTGGAGTTTGCCAAAAGGCAATTCCCTGGTCTGATGAAATGAAGAATGAACTCTGGCCTGAATGCCAAGTGTCACGTCTGGAGTAAACCTGGCACCATCTCTAGGGTGAAGCATGGTGGTGGCAGCATCATGCTGTGTGCTCAGTGTGAACCTGCTTTCATCTGTGAAGAGCACAGGGCGCCAGTGGCAAATTTGCCAATGTCGGTGTTCTCCTGCACGGTGTTGGGCTGTAAGTACAACCCCCACCTGTGGACGTCGGGCCCTCATACCACCCTCATGGAGTCTGTTTCTGACCGTTTGAGCAGACACATGCACATTTGTGGCCTGCTGGAGGTCATTTTGCAGGGCTCTGGCAGTGCTCCTCCTTGCACAAAGGCGGAGGTAGCGGTCCTGCTGCTGGGTTGTTGCCCTCCTACGGCCTCCTCCACGTCTCCTGATGTACTGGCCTGTCTCCTGGTAGCGCCTCCATGCTCTGGACACTACGCTGACAGACAKAGCAAACCTTCTTGCCACAGCTCGCATTGATGTGCCATCCTGGATGAGCTGCACTACCTGAGCCACTTGTGTGGGTTGTAGACTCCGTCTCATGCAACCACTAGAGTGAAAGCACCGCCAGCATTCAAAAGTGACCAAAACATCAGCCAGGAAGCATAGGAACTGAGAAGTGGTCTGTGGTCACCACCTGCAGAACCACTCCTTTATTGGGGGTGTCTTGCTAATTGCCTATAATTTCCATCTTTTGTCTATTCCATTTGCACAACAGCATGTGAAATTTATTGTCAATCAGTGTTGCTTCCTAAGTGAACAGTTTGATTTCACAGAAGTGTGATTGACTTGGAGTTACATTGTGTTGTTTAAGTGTTCCCTTTATTTTTTTGAGCAGTGTATATGCATAGTCACTTTAACCATATCTACATGTACATACTACCTCAATCAGCTGAACTAACCGGTGTCTGTATGTAGCCTCGCTACTTTTATAGCCTCGCTACTGTATATAGCCTGTCTTTTTACTGTTGTTTTATTTTTTTACCTACCTATTGTTCACCTAACACCTTTTTTGCACTATTGGTTAGAGCCTGTAAGTAAGCATTTCACTGTAAGGTCTACACCTGTTGTATTCGGCACACGTGACAAATAAACTTTGATTTGATTTACCCATGAATAGAATCCGTTGAAATGACCATAATTCCCAGATCCCAGACTGTAGCCTACCCATCAACTCAAGATGGAACTTTGTATCTGTTCACTGATTGTTATAATATACTGCGAATGTCATATGAGCTCTGTGGAGTGGTCTTCTCTGGCTGTCTGACCCTGCACGGACCCCTGTCACCATCTGATCCTGCTAAGATGATCAGCATAGTGTTGTGTACTGACTGCACCATGACAGTGAAGCCTGTAGAGCTGTTTATACCATGTTAGTAGGAAAAGTAGGGAATTAAACTAAAGAGTAGCCCGTTTCTGCTCTGCTTGTTTTTACAACTCTGAGAGAAATTGCAACCCGGACAGCAGCTGCCTCTGTTCATCTTTCCTGTGTTGGTCCTATATGCCAGCCTTTCATAAGCATTGCCTTCACACAGCTTGTCCGCATGCTCTGTGGTGTCTGTGCGGTCCTAAATCCAGCTGGCTGAAACTGGAAAACAGCCTACCCAATCGTCAGCATGGTCCTAAAACACCGGTGCCATATTTTGTAAGACAGTGCAATAATAAAACTGGAAGGGACTAAGGGCGGTCATGACTCCAGTGAAAGTTGCGCCCCTGCATGTTATAATTATCTTTGGCTGCAATTACAGCTGTGTATCTTTCTTGGTAAATCTCTTAAGAGCTATGTACACATGGATTGTACAATATTTGCATTAGTCTTTAAAGAATTCTTCAAGCTCTGTCAAGTTGGCTGTTAATTATTGCTAGCCTGCCATTTTCAAGTCTTGCCATACATTTTCAAGCAAATTTCTTCCAAAACTGGAACAAGGCCACTCGGGAACATTCAAAATCTTCTTGCTAAGCAACTCCAATGTATATCTGGCCTTGTGTTTTAGGTTATAGTCCTGCTGAAAGGGGATTTGTCTCCCAGCGTCTGTTGGAACGCAGACTGAACCAGGTTTTCATCTAGGATTTTGCCTGTGCTGAGCTCTATTCTGTTTCTTTTTATCCTAAAAAAACTCCCCAGTCCTTGCAGATGACAAGCATACCCAGAACATGATGCAGCCACCATCATGCTTGGCAATATGAAGAGTGGTACTCCGTGATGTGTTCGATTTGCCACAAACATAATGCTTTGTATTCAGGACATAAAGTTAACTTCTTTGCCACATGTTATGCAGTTTTACTTTAGTGCCTCATTGCAAACATGGTGCATGTTTTGGAATATTTTTGATTCTGTACAGACTTCATTCTTTCCACTCTGTAGGTACTCCACAAAACTAACCTAAATGACAATGTTGTTGATCCATCCTCAGTGTTCTCCTATCACTGCCATTAAACTCTGTAACTGTTTTAAAGTCACCGTTGGCTTCATGTTGATATCCCTGAGTTGTTTCCTTCCTCTCCGGCAACTGAGTTAGTAAGGACGCCTGTATCGTTGTAGTGACTGGGTGTGTTAATACACCATCCAAAGTGTTATTAATAACGTCACTGTGCTCAAATGGATATTCAGTGTCTGCTTTTTTATTTTTACCCATCTACCAATGGTGCCTTTCTTTGCAGGGCATTGGAAAACCTCCCTGGTCTTTGTGGTGAAATCTGTGTTTGAAATTCACTGCTCGACTGAGGGACCTTACAGATAATTGTATGTGTGAGGTACAGAAATTAGGGAGTCATTCAAAAAGCAATGTTAAAACACTAGTATTGCACACAGAGTGAGTCCATGCAAGTTGTGAGCTTGCCATAACAAACGGGTTGAATACTTATTGACTTAAGACATTTCAGCTTTTAAATGTTTTATTACACTGAACAAAAATATAAACTCAACATGCAACAATTTCAAAGGTTTTGCTGAGTTACAGTTTATATAAGGAATTGAAATAAATGCATTAGGTCGTAATCTATGGATTTCACATGACTGGTAATACAGATATGCATCTGTTGGTCACAGATACCTAAAAAAAAGTGGATCAGAAAACCAGTCAGTATCTGGCGTGACCACCATTTGCCTCATGCAGCGTGACACATCTTCTTCGCACAGAGTTGATTAGGACTTTGATTGCGGCCTGTGAAATGTTGTCCCACTCCTCTTCAATGGCTGTGCGAAATTGCTGGATATTGCCTGAAACTGGAACACGCTGTTGTAAACGTAAATCCAGAGCATCCCAAACATGCTCAATGGGTGACATGTCTGGTGAGTATGCAGGCCAATGAAGAACATTTTCAGCTTCATGGAATAGTGTACAGATCCTTGTGACATGGGGCCATGAATTATCATGCTGAAGCATGAGGTGATGGCGGCGGATGAATTGCACTACAATGGGTCTCAGGATCTTGTCACAGTATCTCTGTGCATCCTAATTGCCATCGATAAAATGCAATTATGTCTGTTGTCTGTAGCTTATGCCTGCTCATACTATAACCCCACCGCCAACATGGGGCACTCTGTTCACAACGTTGACTTCAGCAAACTGCTCGCCCACACGCCGCCATACACGCTATCTGCCATCTACCCGGGACAGTTGAAACCGGGATTAATCCGTGAAGAGCAGAATTCTCCAACGTGCCAGTGGCCATCGAAGGTGAGCATTTGCCCACTGAAGTTGGTTATGATGCCGAACTGCAGTCAGGTTAAGACCCTGGTGAGAACGATGAGCATGCAGATGAGCTTCCCTGAGACTGTTTCTGACAGTTTGTGCAGAAATGTTTGATTGTGCAACCCACAGTTTCATCAGCTGTCCGGGTGGCTGGTCGCAGGTGAAGAAGCCGGGGGTGGAGGTCCTGGGCAGGCGCGTTAGAAATGGTCTGCGTTTGTGAGGTCGGTTGGACGTACTGCCAAATTCTCTAAAACAACGTTGGAGGAGGCTTATGGTAGAGAAATGAACATTCAATCCTGTAGCTACAGCTTTGGTTGACATTCTTGCAGTCAGCATGCTAATTGCACACTCCCTAAAAAGTTGAGACATCTGTGGCATTGTGTTGTGTGAGAGAACTGCACATTTGGCCTTTTATTGTCCCCAGCACAACATGCACCTGTGTAATGATCATGCTGTTTCATCAGCTTCTTCATATGCCATACCTGTCAGGTAGATGGATTATCTTGGGAAAAGAGAAAAGCATATAATTTGAGAGAAATAAGCTTTTCATGCATATGGAGCATTTCTGGGATCTTTTTATTTCAGCTCATGGAACATGGGACTTTACACTTTACATGTTGCATTTATATTTTTGTTCAGTGTAATTTGTAAGTATTTCTAAATACATAATTCCACCGACACAAAATCTCAATTAATCCATTTTAGATGTATGCTCTAACACAACCAAATATGAAAAAGTAAAAGGGTGTGAATACTTTCTCTAGGCACTGTACGTATCGTGGAATTGAGAAACCCAGCTACCTATACCCTAAAGTCCCTCCATACCTTAGACACACTATGACAGTGGCACTGTTTAGCCAGACATTCCGTGTACAGTACTGTGTGTCTTTTCTGCTGTGAGACTTGTCTAGAGTGGGACTTCCATCTGCCAGTAGTAGGTCCTTATTAAACATTATTGATTGTGTGGAGCTCTTTGTACTGGTATTAATTGGATGACTTCATTCTGGTGGACTAGGAATGGAGTGAACTGACATTCATGACCACCGGTTTGTAGAATGTCTGTTGATATAATCAAATAGTCGGTTGCACGTTTCAGTGTAGGAAGCCCTATCAGCAATGTGATTTGTGTTACTTTCTTACAATAATACTCAGATTTTTTAGGAAGTTGCTAATGACGCTATTCAATTTTATTCAATTATCCATGTTATTCCACAGACCAGATCTGGAGAAGTATACGGTAATTATATCCTTCAACAATAGCACAGCAGGCGGGACTCAAATCCACTCCCAGATGAAGACTTACATTTGGATGGCAGGCACAAGCGAGCAGAATTGAATCTTGTCAAAGCATCTATATTATGCTCCTGTTCTCACCCACCCACTAATAGTGTTTTAATAGCATAATTAATGATCCTGTCACTTTGACAAGCAGGGGAGTGGGGTACAGTAATGATGTAGAAATACATGATCTATCTTTACTGCCCGGGAGGGTAACTAAGTACCCCATAAAAATGCTCTGGAGCCGGGCTTTGCTGTCATGACTCGCTCCCCAAACAGGCACTGAATCATCCTCTCCTCCCTTCCTCCTAAAAACCTCCCAATAGCCCACCTGCCCTGTCATAAAGGGGCCTGGGCCTGTTCCAAGGCTAATAGGACTGCTGCAGCCTCTCCTGTCCCAATGCACACCAGCACAGCTGTTAATGGTCAGAAGACAGAAAGTTAGCTACAGGTAGTTCACAGCGATGCTCAAGCTAAACCTGACCCTGTCCTAACTGGTGTCAGTGTTCTGCTTTAGCTAAGCCTAACTTGGCATCTATTTGGAATTGGCCACCCATCTGTACCTGGTTTCCCCAGATCTAAATTCATCTCCAATAAAAAGCAACTCTAGAAAAATCAGTTCAGTGAGACAGGTCCTTGGGGGATTATTTGTTATAATGCAGCAGGGCTGGAGGAGTGGTGGTACTGAACTTTCATGTTTTACCACTAGGGGTAGTAAAGCCCTGTCAGAAATGTTCCACTACCCAGCCATACAGTATGCCAGGGATCATCAACTATGTAGATTTTCCCCAGATTTTTTTTCCTTGAGCGGCTGGTCAGGGGACCGGAACATAATTATAAAACATTTGGAGATTGCAAATTGACCGCAAGAAGCCCAAACAGATATATTTTAGTAAACACAATCATTTTTTACCTTGCTTACATTTGCATACAACCACATATACTGAGTGTAAAAAACATTAGGAACACCTTCCTAATATTGAGTTGCTCCCCCCACCTACAGAACAGCCTCAATTCGTCGGGGCGTGGCATTTACAAGGTGTCGAATGCGTTCCACAGGGATGCTGGCCAATGTTGACTCCAATGCTTCCCATAGTTTCCCGTGTCAAGTTGGCTGGATGTCCTTTGGGTGGTGGACCATTCTTGATACACACAAACTGAATCTGTTGAAGGTGACAAACACAGCAGCCTTGCAGTTCCTGACACACACAAACCGTTCCGTCTGTCACCTACTACCATACCCTGTTCAAAGGCACTTAAATCTTTTGTCTTGCACATTCACCCTCTGAATGGCACATATACCCAATTCATGTCTAAATTGTCTCAAAGCTTAAAAATCCTTCTTTAACCTGTCTCCTCCTCTTCATCTACACTGATTGAAGTAGATTTAACAAGTGACATCAATAAGGGATCATAGCTTTCACCTGGATTCACCTGGTCAGTCTATTTCATGGAAAGAGCAGGTGTTCCTAATGTTTTGTACACTAAGCGTATATCTATATTATGCGTGAGAATACTTTGGAACAGATTTCCAAAATTAATCAAAAAATTGCTCAGAAAACTTGGGGGGCCAAATAAAATCCTCCGCGGGCCTCCAGTTGAGGAACCCTGTAGTACGCTGTAGCTCTTTATTTTATTGCCAATTGATCACCAAGTGTACTTATTTGTGTGTGATTTGGTCTTGGTGGATACATTGACTGTAGTGGAGAGGCGTGAACCACTGGCTGATTGAGGGAAGTTCGATAACTTAATAATTGTGTCAGTGAAGACATTGAGGAGAAAAGTCTCCCAGCGTCTGGAAAACTAGCATACTCCAGTGAATCTACTGAGCTGCAGGTGTAGCAGTAGGTCTGTCCTGAGAGGATGTATGTAGACTGGCATTGTCCCATTTAGACCCAGAGAAAAACCTATTGTTCTATTTGGACTAGATTAGGGAAATATACAGTGCATTTGGAAAGTATTCAGACCCCGTGACTTTTTCCACATTTTGTTACATTACAGCCTTATCCTAAAATTGACTAAAAATAATCATCATCATCATCAATCTACACACAATACCCCATAATGACGAAGCGAAAACAGGGTTTTAGAAATGTTTGCACATGTATTAAAAATCAAAAACAGATCACTTATTTTGATAGGTATTCAGACCTTTTGCTATGAGACTCGAAATTGAGCTGATCTGTTTCTACAACTTGATTATAGTCCACCTGTGGTAAATTCAACTGATTGGACATGATTTGGAATGGCACATACCTGTCTATACAGTTGAAGTCGGAAGTTTACATACACCTTAGCCAAATACATTTAAACTCAGTTTTTCACAATTCCTGACATTTAATCCTAGTAAAAATTCCCTGTTTTAGGTCAGTTAGGATCACCACTTTATTTTAAGAATGTGAAATGTCAGAATAATAGTAGAGAGAATTATTTATTTCAGCTTTTATTTCTTTAATCACATTCCCAGTGGGTCAGAAGTTTACATACATTAAATTACTATTTGGTAGCATTGCCTTTAAATTGTTTAACTTGGTTCAAACGTTTCGGGTAGCCTTCCACAAGCTTCCCACAATAAGATGGGTGAATTGTGCCCCATTCCTCCTGACAGAACTGGTGTAACTGAGTCAGGTTTGTAGGCCTCCTTGCTCGCACACACTTTTTCAGTTCTGCCCACAAATGTTCTATAGGATTGAGTTCAGGGCTTTGTGATGGCCACTCCAATACCTTGACTTTGTTGTCCTTAAGCCATTTTGCCACAACTTTGGAAGTTTGCTTGGGGTCATTGTCCATTTGGAAGATCCATTTGCGACCAAGCTTTAACTTCCTGACTGATGTCTTGAGATGTTGCTTCAATATATCCACATAATTTCCCTCCCTCATGATGCCATCTATTTTGTGAAGTGCACCAGTCCCTCCTGCAGCAAAGCACCCCCACAACATGATGCTGCCATCCCCATGCTTCACGGTTGGGATGGTGTTCTTCGGCTTGCAAGCCTCCCCCTCCTCCAAACATAATGATGGTCATTATGGCCAAACAGTTCTATTTTTGTTTCATCAGACCAGAGGACATTTCTCCAAAAAGTACGATCTTTGTCCCCATGTGCAGTTGCAAACCGTAGCCTGGCTTTTTTATGGCGGTTTTGGAGAAGTGGCTTCTTCCATGCTGTGCGGCCTTTCAGGTTATGTCGATATAGGACTTGTTTTACTGTGGATATAGATACTTTTGCGCCTGTTTCCTCCAGCATCTTCACAAGGTCCTTTACTGTTCTTCTGGGATTGATATGCACTTTTCGCACCAAAGTACGTTCAACTCTAGGAGACAGAACGCGTCTCCTTCCTGAGTGGTATGATGGCTGCGTGGTCCCATGTTGTTTTTACTTGCGTTCTATTGTTTGTACAGATGAACGTGGTACCTTCAGGCGTTTGGAAATTGCTCCCAAGGATGAACCAGACTTGTGGAGGTCTACAATTTATTTTCTGAGGTCTTGGCTGATTTCTTTTGATTTTCCCATGATGTCAAGCAAAGAGGTACTGAGTTTGATGGTAGGCCTTGAAATACATCCACAGGTACACCTCCAATTGACTCAAATGATGTCAATTAATCTATGAGAAGCTTCTAAAGCCATGACATCATTTTCTGGAATTTTCCAAGCTGTTTAAAGGCACAGTCAACTTAGCGTATGTAAACATCTGACCCACTGGAATTGTGAGACAGTGAATTAGAAGTGAAATAATCTGTAAACAACTGTTGGAAAAATTACTTGTGTCATGCACAAAGTAGATGCCCTAACCGAATTGCCAAAACTATAGTTTGTTAACAAGACATTTGTGGAGTGGTTGAAAAACGAGATTTAATGACTCCAACATAAGTGTATGTAAACTTCCGACTTCAACTGTATACGGTCCCACAGTTGTCAGAGCAAAAACCAAGCCGTGAGGTCGAAGGAATTCTCCGTAGAGCTCCGAGACAGGATTGTGTCGAGGCACAGATCTGGGGAAGGGTACCAAAACATTTCTGCAGCATTGAAGGTCCCCAATAACACAGTGGCCTCCATCATTCTTAAATGGAAGAAGTTTGGAACCACCAAGACTTCCAAGAGCTGGCCGCCCGGTCAAACTGAGCAATCGGAGGAGAAGGGCCTTGGTCAGTGAGGTGACCAAGAACCCAATTGTCTCTCTGACAGAGCTCCAGAGTTCCTCTGTGGAGATGGGAGACCCTTCCAGAAGGACAACCATCTCTGCAGCACTCCAGAACAAGAATAGACTGACGAGTTTCAGAAAAGTCTTTATTTCTGTCCGTTTTGAGCCCGTAATCGAACCCACAAATGCTGATGCTCCAGATACTCAACTAGTCTAAAGAAGGCCAGTTTTATTGCTTCTTTAATCAGCACCACAGTTTTCAGCTGTCCTAACATAATTGCAAAAGGGTTTTCTAATGATCAATTAGCCTTTTAAAATGATAAACTTGGATTAGCTAACACAACGTGCCATTGGAACACAAGAGTAATGGTTGCTGATAATGGGCTTCTGTACGCCGATGTAGATATTCCATAAAAAATCTGCTGTTTCCAGCTACAATGCTAATGTTGTAAATGACTAATGTCTACACTGTATTTCTGATCAATTTGATGTTATTTTAATAGACAAAATAATGTGCTTTTCTTTAAAAAACAAGGACATTTCTAAGTGACCCCAAACTTTTAGTGTAAGTATTCAGACACTTTGCTGTGAGACTCGCAATTGAGCTCAGGTGCATCCTGTTTTCATTGATCATCCTTGAGATGTTTCTACAACTTGATTGGAGTCCACCTGTGGTAAATTCAATTGATTGGACATGATTTGGAAAGGCACACACCTGTCTATGTAAGGTCCCACAGTTGACAGTGCATGTCAGAGCAAAAACCCATCCATGAGATCGAAGGAATTGTCCGTAGATTTCCGAAACAGGATTGTGTCGAAGCCCCTAAAGGACTGTCAGACCATAAGAAACAAGATTCTCTGGTCTGATGAAACCAAGATTGAACTCTTTGGCCTGAATGCCAAGCGTCACGTCTAGAGAAAACCTGGCACCATTCCTACGGTGGGGCATGGTGGTGGCAGCATCATGATGTGGGGATGTTTATCAGCGGCAGGGACTGGGAGTCCCAAATACAGATTTGTTCATAACTTCAACAGGATATTACCTGCATCTGCCTCACAGGTGTTTCAGAAAATAATTTCCCTAATGCATCTTGTCTGGGAACCACTTTTGCCCCCTTTTTTATTTGTCTGTCTGTGCACTCTGTATAACATTAACATCATTACTCAGTGGTGAACAGGCTGTACAACCTATGCTATAACTAAATGTAGTATTTTACAGTCAAGTTTCATGGTAATGTAGTAGTTTTGTGATGCCTAAAAACACAAGCTAAGAAGAACTTTAACTGTTAGGCTTAAACGCCATGACTTTTCTGATGAATTATTGGTGGGTGTCACCAGTGTGTGCGTACGTGAATGCGTAAGTGTGCGTACTATGTGTGTGCTTACAGTATATGTGTGATTGAGGAGGTGTAGTTTAGAAATCACCTCGGCGACCTGCCCATAGTGACTTGGCAGATGTGAGGTGTGGAACAGCTGCTCAACTCTAAATTGGGCCGCCCATCCTTCTCCCATCCTCCCCTCTCTGCCTTTGCGTTCCCGTGGAGTGCAATGTCAGCCACGCTGGAGTAATCATTCATTATCCACAGCCTCATCCAGCATCCCTCTACCTCGCTCTCTCTCTTTCGCTCTCTTTCTATAGTTCCCCATCCATCCCTCTCTCTACCTATTCCCGTCTTCCCATTGCACCTACAGAAGGTCGAAAAGAACAGAATGGTCTGTGTTTGCATCTGTGCACATGTATGTCTGCACCTGTGTGTGGGAGTGGCCAATGCGTGTGGTGTTATACTGTACACAACCAGACAGGACGGGGAGTAGCAACACAAAGTAGGCGGTTCTGTGTTTATAAATAAGTGGTGTGGGTAATTTAGGAGCCGGTGGGTAAATGTGTGGGGTGGTAAGTCACTCATTTGACTGAGTGTAAATCCCCAGCTTGAGGTCCCTGGTGGAGATCAGAGTGCTTTAAGCAGAGAGAGAGGGGATGAAGACGGGGGGGGGGGGGATAAGAGCTGCACTGACCCACTTCTACTCCTTACAGACCCTTGGGGGTGTGTATAGTGTGTGTATGAGGAAGTGTTTTGGAGTGGGAGCATTTGTCTTCCTGTGTGTGTGTGTGTGGTGTGTTGTGTGGTGTGTGTGTGGTGTGTGTGTGTGTGTGTGTGTGTGTGTGTGTGTGGGTGTGGTGTGTGTGTGTGTGTGTGGTGTGTGTGTGTGTGTGTGTGTGTGTGTGTGTGTGTGTAAGCATGCTCCTGTATGCTTCACATTTCCCTCACTAAGATCACCATATCCCATCCCAGCTCCCCCTTTCCAACACACTCTAGCTATGATTTAATATCATATTCCCTGCACTTTGTTCCAGGGAATGCAGTTGGTGCCAGCGCTCTTTATTAACTTGCAGGGAAAGATACAGATTGCCTCCAAACAAGCTAAGACGGCCAATCCCTCATCGCAGAGCAGTGGAACCTACAATCCAGGTCCCAGTCACGACCTCATTACATGAACCAGTGGACTTTTCCATTGCCACATGTCAGATAGGACGTTACTGCAGACCGTTAGTGCTGGTGTAGATTGAGCTGTGGCCTGTGGTCCCTGGATGCATGTGAAGTGGTTCACACACCGTAACACACCTCCCTGACCTGTTCCACTGTAGCTGTAGTACTGTAATAAATGATGAGCTCTGCTGCATTGGCTATATAGTAGTTGTCCATACAAAATCACTAGGTCATGTACTGTGTGTCCATAGTCACTTGGCCATAAGAAATCAGTTGAAATTACAGTCCCGATAACCCTATAACTGATACCTGCAATATGGACAAACAAATACTGCTTAGCGCCCTGCCTATACACACACACACACACACACACACACACACACACACACACACACACACACACACACACACACACACACACTTCTCAATAGTGGTGTGTGACGGATGGCTGGTCATTAGTCGTCCTTACATAGATCAGCCTGTCTCAGTCAGCCTCTGTTTACATTGATCCACAGGGTGAGAGCACTGATTGAATTCGGCCGGCCGCCCAGCCGTGTGTCGGTTGTGTGCGTGTGCCTCATCAACCTTGTAGCTTTCAAAGTGCAATGTGTGTGTTCATGCAAGTGTGTGTTCCTGACAGTGTGCTCAGACAGTGTCTTTGATACCCTTGTTACTTTGTGAAGGATATTCAAACTATCGATGCTGAGTATGAGCTGCCTGGATATTTGGTATTCAGTACACACCCCACAGTTTTGCAGTGCAGGCAGCGTGAACAGACTAAATTGAGCTGGAATATGCAGAGGGAGAATTCATGACAAAATCGGTCACTTGCCATTTGTCTTTGATACTTCAACCACAGCCTTTTTACTATTCCCAAATATCACTGGAGGATTGAGAAATGGGAGAGAGGGCTGAACCCGGGTCTGCAGTAGCAGGGTTTGTCTTCGTAATGACAATGGAGATGTATCTGTGGGGCAGAGCGGTTTTGGACAAACCCAGTGTTTCAGCAACTAATGGTAGCTGTGTCACTGCTGCTCATAGGCAACAATTAACACGGATGAATCACATTGATTTAGACCCATCTCTCTCTCCTAGCTAGTGCTCTGTTCCTCGGTTCTTCTTCTCTTTCTTGCTCTCTGCCTCTCTACCTGTGATACATCGATTGATCTTGGGCTAAATCTCATTAATAGGGTGTTAATTGCCTCCTCTCACCTCTCTGTCCTACAGGCCATGGTGAAGATGTCCTGTATTCATGAATGACCAGCGTGGTCTTCTGAGTCTTCAGACTGTAGCTTTTGTTCCAGCTTCAACACTACTTGAACAACCTGCAATAAGGAACTAACAAGCCTGCTTCTGTATACCCTTATACACGTGCCTTTTGCTGCAGCAGGACTCCATCCCTCCTCCTCTCCTCCTTTACCCCTCCACATAGGGACTACTAGTACGACAGTGGCCGTGTGGAAGAGGTAGCACTTCCACCAGCCGCCACCGGGAGGCGCTGCCGCTCAACCCCTGGCACTTGAACTATCGGACAGGCGACAGCGTCAGCTGCTCACTTCGGTTCCAGCATGTAAAAGTAGCCAGATCTGCTCAGCTGTCTCTTCTTCAATCCACTGCAGTTTGACTTTTCCACCCAAACCCCCTCTCAACATATCTCTCTCTCTCTAAGGGTTCCAAAAGGGTATTTCGGCTGTCCCCATAAGACAGGTATTCCCAAACTGGGGTACACACAATGCCGCCGGCGGTACGCCAAATAAAAATGTCATTCACATTTATATTTTCCAACAGGGCTATACATTTGGGTGAGGTTTTTTTCTCGCCAGAGTAGTATCACATTAACCGTTACTCTCTCGCGGGAATTCCACTAACTGTCCGTATGGAGCCAAACGTAGCTACTGCTCATGTTGGTATCTGTACTGAGGGAGCAAAAGCCATGACAGGGAGACATAGTGGAGTGGTAATGCGCATGCATCAGTTGCTCCCGACGCCACTTGGGTACACTGCAGCATCCACCGAGAGGCTCTTGCTGCCAAGGGAATGCCTGACAGCTTGAAAGACGTTTTGGACACTACAGTGAAAATGGTTAACTTTGTTAAAGCAAGGCCCCTGAACTCTCATATATTTTCTGCACTATGCAATGATATGGGCAGCGACCATGTAATGCTTTTACAACATACAGAAGTGTGCTGATTAGCAAGGGGCAAAGTATTGACACGTTTTTATTAATTGAGAGATGAGCTTATAGTTTTCTTTACTGACCATAATTTTCACTTGTCTGACTGCTTGCATGATGATGAGTTTCTCACAAGACTGGCCTATCTGGGTGATGGTTTTTCTCACCTGAATTATCTGAATCTCGGATTACAGGGACTCTCCGCAACTATATTCAATGTGCGGGACAAAATTGAGGCTATGATTAAGAAGTTGGGGCTCTACTCTGTCTGCATTAACAAGGACAACACACAGGTCTTTCCATCATTGTAGGATTTTTTTGTGTGCAAATGAATTCAACCTACCGGACAATGTAAAATGTGATATAGCGAAGCACCGGAGTGATTTGGGTGCGCAATTACGCAGGTACTTCCCCGCAACGGATGACATAAACAACTGGATTTGTTATCCATTTTACATTTTACATTTTAGTCATTTAGCAGACGCTCTTATCCAGAGCGACTTACAGTAGAGTGCATACATTTTATTACATTTTTACATACTGAGACAAGGATATCCCTACCGGCTAAACCCTCCCTACCGGCCAAACCCTCCCTAACCCGGACGACGCTATGCCAATTGTGCGTCGCCCCACGGATCTTATCCCTTTCATGACCTGCCTCCAGTCCACTTACTGATATCTGAACAAGAGAGCCTCATCAAAATTGCAACAAGCGGTTCTGTGAAAGTTGAATTTAATGAGAAGCCACTGCCAGATTTCTCGATTGGGCTGCGCTCAGAGTATCCTGCCTTGGCAAATCGCGCTGTTAAGACACTGATGCCCTTTGCAACCACGTACCTATGTGAGAGCGGATTCTCGGCCCTCACTAACATGAAAACTAAATACAGGCACAGACTGTTTGGAAAATGATTTAAGACTGAGACTCTCTCCAATACAACCCAACATTGCAGAGTTATGTGCATCCTTTCTAGCACACCCTTCTCATTAACCTGTGGTGAGTTATTCACAATTTTTGATGAACAAATAAGGTTTTATATGTAAGATGGTTAAATAAAGAGCAAAATGATTGATTATTATTATTTGTGCCCTGGTCCTATAAGAGCTCTTTGTCTCTTCCCACGAGCCAGGTTGTGACAAAAACGCACACTCATTCTTATGTTTAATTAATGTATCGTATAGTGTGTGTGTGGCAGTCTTACAATGATGGTAAAAAAACAACATTTGAGAGTGTGCTGACCCTGGTGCTAGAGGGGGTACGCAGCTGGAGGTTGAATGTTTTGAAAGGGTACGGGACTATAAAAAGTTTGGGAACCACTTCCAGAGGAGAACCCTTTTTGATTCCAGGTAGAACCCTTCTTAGTTCCATGTAGAACCCTCTGTAGAAAGGGTTCTACATGGAACCCCACAAAGTTATATCTGAAACCAAAACAGATCTACCTGGAATCAAAAAGTGTTCTTCAAAGGGTTCTCCTACGGGGACAGCCGAAGAACCCTTTTAGGTTCAAGATAGCACCTTTTGAGTCTGTCAATCTCCTACATTGATTAACAGCAACAGCGTGTGGGTGGAGGAGAAGGTCATTGACAGGTGTAGGTGTTGAGTTTATGAATTGATGCTTTGTTTAAACCAATTTTGAACCTTTGGAAAAACTAATCAAAAACCTATGTTCAACCCGTGAGTAACAGTGTGGGGGCTAGTCTGAGTAAAGCTGAGGGAAGGTTTCTAACAAATCATTCTGTATTCAGCTGAAGCCATCCAGTTACATGCATCTTGTGGGGTTATTGAGCTCTATTATACAGATCAGAGGGATTGGTAAAGATACACTATGTAGGTTAAACATCACATTTGCCACTGTTGCTGTAATCACATTCACAGATAATGTCAAGTTTAGATGGTACGAGGTAGACGGCATACCGGAAGTCATTGTTTTCGATGAGAGAGCGACGGTAATGCCGTTGAGGCTGTCGGTGAATGCCGTCAGCCGCCACGGTAGACGGGACTTGGCTCTAAAGTTCAAGTAATTCAGCTTTTGGCGTAGCGTTGTTTTCTACCGGATGTTGATTTGCACTGATTGTTTACTAAAGTCACCATAGCAACATATACCGTCGTCCTGGCTTGCTTTTGCCATCACCCTCTTTCTTGTCCCGCTATGCCGACTGGTATGACAGCGTCTAAACGCAGCATAGCCCTGTGTATTCCTCACTTCTTTCTTATGGTACATTTTCAACAATGATTTTACAGCGTCACAAATTCAGTTTTTTCTTTTGTTATTCACTCTCTCTGTCTCTCGCTCTCTCTCTGTCTCTCTCTCTCTCTGTCTGTCTCTCTCTCTCTCTCTCTCTGTCGCTCTCTCTGTCTCTCTCTCTCTCTTTCTGTCTCTCTGATAAAATAATTTATATGTTTAAAGATAATGATTAAATAATTCTACCCTGAAACGTAACCATTAGGGAGTATAGTTTATGTAGCATGTATAAGGAATAATTAAAGTATTAAACATAAGTCCAATTAGGTTGGACTGGGAGAGAGAGAAATGTGTGTGTGCCTAAGAAAATACCGAGAACAATTAAACTGTGTTTGAACCGACCTGGCTAGGACTCTGAGAAACTTATGAGGACAGGGAGTACTTCTCACGGTTTCTCTAATCTCGGGGGAATGGAACTGTCGGCTGGGTAGTGATACACAGTGGTGAGAACTATGGAGAAGGATACAACTCACCTACTGTTTGTGTGTATGTATGTGCGTAGGATATCTACTGTTTGTGTGAAAGTATGTGCGTAATTAAGGTGCATGGTATAAAATGGATGTCTTTGTATTCTTGACTTTAGAACGTTCTCTGAATAAACTGTACTAGGCTTTTGCATAAACTGAGTCTTTGCCTAATTATTATTATACCCAATGGTCTTACAAACCTCGGGGATTGGTCAAAGCTATTGATTGATAGTTATTATCATTGGGATTGAAAATTCTCGTGACACTCTCTCTGTCTGTCTCTCTCTGTCTCTCTCTCTTTCTCTAACACTTCACTTAAAAGCTCTGTGCTGGGGCAAAACAATGGAAAGCGTGGAATACCATGGCATGAGAGATAATCTCTGATCGCAGTTCCCCTTTAACCTGTCATGTATTGAAAGGAAAATCTAATTTGCGTGTGGCAGGGCAGGAACAGGAATGGTGTCAGTAAGCGGATTAGGGCAATACACCCGACTGCCTGTCACATTGGCCTCTCTCAGGGGATCCTGGCTAAAAAAAAATGGGCCAGGGGGACAACCTGTTGTCAGACCTCACCGCTTGATAGAGTTTGCCCTGCCTGACAGCTGGAGAGACGGGCACAACGATATATCTCATATCTTGTGTTTAATCTCCTGTATTTTATCAGTCTTTCTCTTTTCTCCTATTGATCCCTATATATTTCTAGCTTTCTTTTGTTTTGTCGATCACTCTCTCCCTGTCTCTGTCTGTGTCTTTCTCTTTTCCTGCCTGGCTCCCGCTAGTTTCTCTTCTTACTCCCTTGCCCACCCGCAGCCCACTTGTAGATGTATAGTTCAACCCCCAGACATCGACGGGTTAATCTGATCTAAATTGCCTCCCCATGTCCAGCTGTAGAATGACGTCCTGAGGCAATCAGAGAAGTAACTATACCTTTCCTTGAAATGCAGTTGGACTTAGAATGAGATCTAAGAAGTCCTGAGGTGTTTCATTGTGTCCAGGGCTGATTGGTAATGTGGTCTAATTGATCTTTCTTTTTAGTGTTCTTCTTGGCCCTGACGCCGTCCTCAGTTTCCTCTTCTTCGATCTTAATTTCCTCAGTGATATGGCTACTGCACGGGACGACTGCAATGCAGCTAAAACAATGAACAGCTAAACAAGTTTGATATATAGTTGAAAGGGTTGCTACTTACTATAGGTCTTGTCTTGTCAGGCAGGCCTGGCTGTTTAAGAGTTGAAAGTGTTTCTCTGTTGTCATGAGTGAGATGAGGCCAGAGAGCAGAACGCTGAACACTGGGCTTCTTCTGACAGCTTAGAGAAATGCTTTGCTCACCTCCTGTCTCAGTCCGGATACTGCAGAACGGAGGGAGAGCAGGGAGAGAAAGAGAGAGCAGAGAGAGCGAGTGAGAGAGATGGGAAAAGGAGTGAGAGAAAAGAAGCGAGGGAAAAGGAGAGAGTCCATTGTTCTATGCTCTGATCCTCCTGGCCTTTCAACAGAACCAGGCACGCAAAGCACAAAGAGAATTTCAAAGCATGTAGATGCAGTATAAACAAACACGCATATACTGTAAGCCTACATATACACACAGACATTCACCCATAAGGATTATACAGAATACCCACGCATTTATGCAGAACACAACACAGCCTACACGCATGCAACTGAGTGGAGCTGACATATAGTCCTAACGTACTGTGACATGCAAACACAAGGGAATGAATACGTTTCCATCAAGCCGGCTCGCTCTTCCCAGCTGTCTCTTGTAAACAGTAGTGTCTTGCCCATGTACTGTAGCTCCATGCTTTAGCCCCTTTATACAGATCTAACAGGCGCTTTCCATTGGGTATTAGCCCTCATATCTCACCTCACTCTCACACATTGCCTTAGCATGAGGCCCGGGGCTGCAGGTGAACAAATGGCACCCAAAGCCCTCTGTGCGTCAATTTAATAAATATAACATTGGCTTCGAAGCCTTGCATTTAATCTAAGAGCAGTGTGGTAATATCCGCTATGTTATAGCACTGGGTCAGCAGTAAGAGACTAGAGAAATTCATCTTAGAAGCTAGAGGTGGTACGGCTAGTCTGGATGTCAGGTTCCTGCCTCTGTGTCTGTATGAGCCAGCACTGTTGTCACTGTCTCACCCTAAAAACAAAGACATTGACACTTCAGTTGACTAGCAGAGACATAATTGGACGCCCTGGTTGTGTTTGGTAGGTCCAAACTGTAAATCAGGCAGCTAGACAGAGACCTCCTGGTCAGGCCACCACGTGTCCTCGCGGGCCATTTGCCCTCTGTCTGGCATGCACGCACACACACACGCAGGTTGGCGTTCATTGTCATGAATCTTGCCCTGGAGGCAGAACTGAGCAATTTCTGCTAGCTGGGACAGCTGCAAAGTCAAAATTGTCTATCGTAAGAATTAATGAAAACAAACATTTGCTTTTTTGGTTATAATTTAAGGTTAGGCATTAGGGTTAAGCAGTGTGGTTAGGTTTAAAATGAGATTTTATGACTTTGTGGCTGTGCCAGCTAGTGACCACTCTGCAGAGTTGCCTCCAGGGCATGATTCATGGTAATAAATGCCAACCTGCCACACACACTACACTGTGCTGCCTCCGAGGCCAGGGTGACAGGCAATTAGTGGTGTTTTTAATGGCTGTCTGTGGGTGTGATGCAGTCCCATCCCCCAGCAGTCCCATGTCACAGCCCATCCTGATAACCGTGTGACCACTGGAGCGCTGCAGCAGTATGGGCCAGGCTGGGCAGTCTGTGAACATTAGTATCTCAAAAGATATTCAGCCATGGGGATTGGATAGATTGGGTGGATGGAACACACAAGATATACTGTATATTGTATAAGCCTGTACTGTAACAGAACACATACTGTACAGTGTATGCCAAACTCTCACACGCGCATACAATGTACTTCTATCCAAAACGTTGCAGCTTATTTTGTATGTAAGCTAATGGATTTATCCCCTAGTCAAAGCTTTACTCTCATCAGTAAATTTGGTTTACCGCAGCACCGTGAGACAGAGAATAGCAGTCTCTGACACGTTTTAGTTATTGAGTGCAGTAATCCCCAGCAATTAAGAGAAATGAGATGTATGTCTTTTTATGGGGAGATAATGTTTCTCTCTCCCACTGAAAAGCTGATTCTTTTTGAAAGCCTGCTTCTTTCAATCAGGGTGAGAAGTCTGAGATGCATTTGTGTCTATTGTATTATCCATGAACCAAGGATTCCGTTCTTGTTTCCCCTCCTCTGAAACTAGGCTGGCAACTTCTTTGCCCAGCAATTCATCATGGCTCGCAACACAAGTAATGTTGATCATGCTAGCCCAGCACGTACTCTATATATACAAAAGTATTCCAATTAGTGGATTCGGCCATGTGAGCCACACCCATTGCTGACAGGTGTATACAATCGAGCACACAGCCATGCAATCTCCATAGACAAACATTGGCAGCCGAATGGCCTTACTGAAGAGCTCAGTGACTTTCAACGTGGCACCGTCATAGGATGTCACCTTTCCAACAAGTCAGTGCATCAAATTTCTGTCCTGCTAGAGCTTCCACGGTCAGTTGTAAGTGCTGTTATTGTGAAGTGGAAACGTTTAGGAGCAACAACGGCTCAGCCGCGAAGTGGTAGGCCACGAAAGCTCACAGAATTGGCCCGCCGAGTGCTGAAGAGAGTAATGTGTACCAAGTTCCAAACTGCCTCTGGAAGCAACGTCAGCTCAACAACTGTTCGTCGGGAGCTTCATGAAATGGGTTTCCATGGCCGAGCAGCCGCTCACAAGCTTAAGATCACCATGTGCAATGCCAAGAGTTGGCTGGATTGGTGTAAAGCTCGCCGCCTTCGGATTCTGGAGAAGTGGAAACACGTTCTCTCGAGTGATGAATCATGCCTCACCATCTGGCAGTCCGACGAACAAATCTGGGTTTTGCAGGAGAACACTACCTGCCAGAATGTATGGTACCAACTGTAAAGTTTGGTGGAGGAGGATTAATGGTCTGGGCCTGTTTTTCATGGTTTGGGCCCCTTAGTTCCAGTGAAAGGAAATCTTAATGCTACAGTATACAATGGCATTATAGACGATTCTGTGCGTCTAACTTTGTGGCAACAGTTTGGGGAAGGCCCTTTCATGTTTCAGCATGACAATGTCCCCATGCACAAAGCGAGGTACATACAGAAATAGTTTATCGAGAGGAACTTGACTGGCCTGCACAGAGCCCTGACCTCAACCCCATCGAACATCTTTGGGATGAATTGGAACGCCGACCTCACTAATGTTCTTGTGGCTGAATGAAAGCAAGTCCCCGCAGCAATGTTCCAACATCTAGTGGGAAGCCTTCCTAGAAGAGTGGAGACTATTATAGCAGCAAAGGGGGGACCAACTCCAGATAAATGCCCTTGATTTTAGAATGTGATGTTTGACGAGCAGGTGTCCACATACTTTTGGTAAACACCATGATGCTAGTTTTCTAGGAGTTTAGATTTAAGAGGTTTCTAATGTGGTGGCTGTGACAGAAGTGGTTTTGCTTTGGTGGTAGTAATATAACACACACACACAGTAATGACTGGGTTGCAGAGGTGTGTGTTCAGCCACGGTTAAGGAGATGGATTGACGGTGTGTGATTATGTTAGGGGAAGCATTGTGTGATTATGTTAGGGGAAGCATTGTGTGATTATTTAGGGGAAGCATTGTGTGATTATGTTAGGGGAAGCATTGTGTGATTATGTTAGGGGAAGCATTGTGTGATTATGTTAGGGGAAGCATTGTGTGATTGTTAGGGGAAGCATTGTGAGTACAGTTGGAAGTGGAAGGCACAAAACAGCGGGTAGCACTGGAAACGGAGGCTCAGTATGTGTGAATGTGTGCACTCCAGCGCCCCTTTTTGTGGGTTTGCCTTCATGGCAAGACTTCAAAGCCAGCCGTGTGTGTGTGTGTGAGACCTTAATGAGGACGAGGCTCCGTGTTGGGTTCTCCCCCAGCACATAGAACAACAGGCTGTAGAGAATACCTTTTACCACACCATAGTAGGGAGTAGTGGGTAAACAAACTGTCAGGTTACAGCATACACCCTGTTGTTTATGTGGTGTAACTTCCCTTCCCTAACCCCTATAGCATTCTGTCATGTCACCGTATGCTGCATCATACTGTATTGTACAACACCCTTTTTGCAAGGTTATCTTTGTGAGGTGATGTTAAGGAGAAACACCTGCTGACTGTGAGTCACAGAATCCTCTCTGACATATAGACTGGCCTCTTACCGTCATCCTCGTCTCTGCTTGCTCCCGTCACCCGTCAAACTTGCCCCCCATTGAGACTGTCCCACATACAACCACCTCGCTCCTGCCACCGCTCCTGTTTAAGTCCCAGCCTCCGGGGGTGAATGGTGGTGAAAAGGGCTTGTGGGATACACCTGCCCTGTGTTACTCTGAAAGCACTATAGAGTCAGAGTTTCACAGGCTGACCTTCACTCCTAGTAGGGGATAGAGTGCAATAGTGTGTACTCAGCACTATGTGACAATATGAAGCGGGGGGGTGGGTGGTCATGGGGAGTGGGAGTAGACCCTCCACTCTGATGTAATGGCTTCCGTGGTGTGTCTGTGTCTGCATGTGTGGGGGGGTATTCTGTTGTCAGCAGTTTACACATTTTACTGCTCTCGCATGTTGTATGTGGCTACATAGGAGTCGATGCCATAGACTGCGGAGATTGCTGGTGGACCCTGAGAGAACCAGTGACTTGGGTTCTCTGCCTCTTTGAAGTGAAAGGTTGTTTCCCCAGTAAGTAAAACATGTTAAGACATGAGAAAATCAGTAACGCTGTCCAGTCTCCTGCTACACTAATTACCGTTACCTGTGTGAGTACCTGTGTATCTCAATTTATGCAATTATGTGTGTGCATACGTGTGAATTCTAGCATGTGCGTGTACATGAATATATAGGCCTATGTGTGATTACAGCAGTAAGACTTTCCTCCCCCATGATGCTAAATGGGGATCCTCTGTGAGCTGTGTGTGGGTGAGTTAAGTAACCCTGGGAAGGGAGAACATTGCTTGTCTTCTATAGATAACAGCCCAGTCTTTATCAGCCCAGCCGCTGCTACAGCATCATACACACTTCTGAGATCTCAGCAGTGCCTCAGGTGCCCAGTCCTTCACTCCTCACAGTAGAAGACATTCTATCATCATCAAACTATACACGTCATCAAACCAACAGTGTTTCCCAACCCTGACAAGGTGTACTGTTGGGGGTACTCGAGGACCAGGGTTGGGAGCCAACTTGACATAAATACTGTCCTATATTGAGTTGACTACATTTGAACAGTATGATAACAAACTTAAATTTCTTTACAATTACGATTTAAAACTGAAGACGGCTCATATACAGTTGAAGTCGGAAGTTTACATACACTTAGGTGGGAGCCATTAAAACACATTTTTCAACCACTCCACAAATTAACAAACTATAGTTTTGGCCTGTCGGTTAGGATATCTACTTTGTGCATGACACAAGTAATTCTTCCAAGAATTGTTTACAGACAAATTAAGTCTGGTTCATCCTTGGGAGCAATTTCAAAATGCCTGAAGGTACTACGTTCATCTGTACAAACAATAGTACGCAAGTATAAACATCATGGGACCATGCAGCCATCATACCGCTCAGGAAGGAGACACGTTCTGTCTCCTAGAGATGAACGTACTTTGGTGCGAAAAGTGCAAATCAATCCCAGAACAGCAGTAAAGGACCTTGTGAAGATGCTGGAGGAAACAGATACAGAAGTATCTATATCCACAGTAAAACGAGTCCTATATCGACATAACCTGAAAGGCCGCTCAGCAAGGAAGAAGCTACTGCTCCAAAACCTCCATAAAAAAGCCAGACTACGGTTTGCAACTGCACATGGGGACAAAGATCGTACTTTGGAGAAATGTCCTCTGGTCTGATGAAACAAAAATATAACTGTTTGGCCATAATGACCATCGTTATGTTTGGAGGAAAAATGGGGAGGCTTGCAAGCTGAAGAACACCATCCCAACCGTGAAGCATGGGGGTGGCAGCATCATGTTGTGGGGGTGCTTTGCTGCAGGAGGGACTGGTGCACTTCACAAAATAGATGGCATCATGAGGGAGAAAAATTATGTGGATATATTGAAGCAACATCTCAAGACATCAGTCGGGAAGTTAATACATGGTCGCAAATGGGTCTTCCAAATGGACAATGACCCCAAGCATACTTCCAAAGTTGTGGCAAAATGGCTTAAGGACAACAAAGTCAAGGTGTTGGAGTGGCCATCACAAAGCCCTAACCTCAATCCCATCGAAAATTTGTGGGCAGACCTGAAAAAGCATGTGCGAGCAAGGAGGCCTACAAACCTGACTCAGTTACACCAGCTCTGTCAGGAGGAATGGGCCACAATTTACCCAACTTCTTGTGGTAAGCTTGTGGAAGGCTACCTGAAACGTTTGACCCAAGTTAAACAATTTAAAGGCAATGCTACCTAACACTAATTGAGTGTATGTAAACCTCTGACCCACTGGGAATGTGATGAAAGAAATAAAAGCTGAAATAAATCATTCTCCCTACTATTATTCTGACATTTCACATTCTTAAAATGAAGTGGTGTTCCTAACTGACCTAAGACAAGGAATTTTTACTAGGATTAAATGTCAGGAATTGTGAAATTTTTTGTTTAAATGTATTTGGCTAAGGTGTATGTAAACATTCAACATAAACATTCAACCCGACTTCAACTGTATTTATTTTGGTCCATATGCACATGGTGTGTGTGTGTGTCAGTGTCTTTGTTCCCTGTATGGGTTCCAGCAGATGGGATAGTAAATCTACAGTAATGAAGCATATAGCCATGACTCTGACCTTAACCTATCGCCTTCCTCAATTTGTCTCTGTCATTTTCAGTGTTTCCTGCATCTAGTCTAGCTGGTACCTTTATATGGCTGCCAAGAATCTCTGACACCATTCTCTCTTTCTACTCTTCATTCACTCTTCCCTTCTTCTTCTCCTTCCTTATTCCTCCCTCCCTCTATTGCACTTTCTCCTGTCTTTCGCTGTCATTTTACTCTTTTTGGAAAGCTTTTGAAATGTCACTTCTCTCTCACTGTCTGTCTTTTTCCCTCTCTGCCCATCCCTCTTCCCCAATCCCTCTCTCTCCATCTCTCTAGTCTCTCTTAGCCTATGCGGAGTCGTCAGAAAACATCCGGTTTTCAGGGATACAATATTTTCAACCTAACTTCCAGTTCCCCTTGTACACCTGCTACGCTAGGTTAACTCTCTCTAAATCTTTCTTTTGCTCTCTCTTTGCCTTCTCAGTTCTCCCCCAATCTCTTAAGCTTTCATCCCTCATTCCCCCTCTCTCTCCTTCTCTTCTTCTCTTGTGGTCCTGCCCAGCGGTAGGTCAGTAAGTTGTAGAGAGAGGACCATTCCTCACTGTGGTGTTGTTCCCTCTCTTGTCTTCCATTAAAACCCTGAGTGTTAGCCCTAGTCGGCAGCCTGCGCCTGATCCTTACCCTCATTCTCCTCCTCCCTCTCCTCCTCCAGCTTCTCCCCATCCTCCTCCTCATGCTCCTCATTCCCAGCTTACGCCTTCGCCTCCTCCTCCTGCTCTTCCTCCTACTCCTCCCCCTCCTCCTCTACCTCCCCTTCCTCTTCTCACCTTCACTGTCACATATTCCAATCCCGCCCTTCTCCCTCTCTCCCTTGTTCCCTGCCACAGTGTCAGATTCTCCTGTGTCTATATTAGCGTCCCCCTCTCCTCCCCCCATCCCTCCATCCCTCAACCCCCTGGAGCGGAGCGATACTGCTGATGCATCACAACCTGGGTTAATTTGTTTAAATGACAGATTAGGAGGGTAACTCGATTTGTGGCTGATACTGTATGTAGTGTCTGTTACCGATCTAATAAAGCCCAACATCCCTCTCTTGTCCCCTACCTCCCTTCCTCTATTCCGCCCTCCCCTCTTGACGAGAGCTGCTGATTTCAGCTTTGTGTCTCCATCAGTGAGGAAGAGGGGAATGGAGAGAGAGAGAGGTTAGTCTCTAGGGCAATAATACACTGGGAGCCAGGCGTCAGGAAGGCCCCCGTATTTAATTGAATTCCGGGGTCCGGGGAGGCTGCTGGGATTGGCGAGGCGCTCATTGATTCATTGATCGGCACGGAGGGGCTTTAAAAATGTGCCTGGCTGCCGCAGCCAATCAATCAAACAATCAAGCCTCTCCCTTTAGCCTGGCGTCGCTCCATTTACGTCTAACCTCCCAGCCGGCTGCTGTAAGCCTCAAATGAGTAACTTCTCACCACACCAGCCTGCCTGCTCTTCATCCCACTACTTGGGAAATAGACCCCCCACATTGCACCTCAGCCCAGGTCCCTGTAAAGCACCTATATACACAGCCCAGGTCCTCGTAAAGAACCTGTATACACAGTCCAGGTCCTCGTAAAGCACCTATATACACAGTCCAGGTCCTCGTAAAGCACCTATATACACAGTCCAGGTCCCCGGTAAAGCAGCCTATATACCACAGGCCAGGTCCCCGTTAAAGCAGCTATATACACATCCAGGTCCTTCGTAAAGCACTATATTACACAGCTCCCACGCGGTCCTCGTAAAGAACCTATATACACAGTCCAGGTCCTCGTAAAGCACCTATATTAACACAGTCCAGGTCCTCGTAAAGCAACTATATACACAGTCCAGTCCACGTAAAGCACCTATATACACAGTCCAGGTCCTCGTAAAGCACCTATATATACAGTTCCAGGTCCCGTAAAAGCACCTAATATACCACAGTCCAAGGTCCTCGTAAAGCACCTGTATACCACAGTCCAGGTCCTCGTAAAGCACCATATTACACAGTCGCAGGTCCCCGTTAAAGCACCTATATACACAGTCCAGTCCTCGTAAGCACTATATACACAGTCAGGTCCTCGTAAAGCACCTATAACCACACCAGGTGCCCCGTGAAAGCCACCTATATACACAGTTCCAGGTCCCCGTAAAGCAGCTATATACCACAGTCCAGGTCCTCGTAAAAGCACCTATATACACAGTCCAGGTCCTCGTATAAGTACCTATATACACAGTCCAGGTCCTCGTAAAGCACCATATACACAGTCCAGGTCCTCGTAAAAGCACCTATATACACAGTCCAGTCCTCGTAAAGCACCTATATACACAGTCCAGGTCCTCGTAAGCACCTATATACACCAGTCCAGGTCCTCGTTAAAAACCTATATACACAGTCCAGGTCCTCATAAAGCACCTATATACACAGTCCAGGTCCTCATAAAGAACCTATATACACAGTCCAGGTCCTCGTTAAGACCACCACTATATACACAGTCCAGGTCCTCATAAAGCACCTATATTACACAGTCCAGGTCCTCATAAAGAAAACCTATATACACAGTCCAGGTCCTCGTAAACCCGACCTAGATATACACAGTCCAGGTCCTCATAAAGCACCTATATACACAGTCCAGGTCCTCATAAAGAACCTATATACACAGTCCAGGTCCTCGTAAACCAACTGACCCTTTGAAATAACTAACACTGGAGCCTAAGTCCCCACTTTGGACTGTGTGTGTAAGAAGCCTGCTAAGAGAGTCTGCAGTATCAATAGACCTATCAATAGACAGGAGTACTGCACACAGGGCGGAGTGAGGGATGCACCAGACGAGGGAGTGAGGAGAGGAGTCACAAGTACTGTGGCCTAACCTGCAGTGCCTTCCCTTTCTCTCTCTCTCTCTCTTTCTCCCTCTCTCTCTCTCTTTCTCCCTCTCTCTCTCTCTTTCTCCCTCTCTCTCCCCCTCTTTCTCTCTCTCTCTTTCTCCCTCTCTCTCCCCCTCTTTCTCCCTCTCTCTCCCCCCTCTTCCTAGAAAACAATCTCGTATGGCAGTTAAACAATGTCCTACAACGTCGGCAGGCGGATTATTCCACGTTTATCGCTCCGTGACTGGAATTCCACCGCAGGTCCCGAGTAGCCATATGGCATTATCAATGTTGCTCACCATGGCAACCCTGTCACCTTAAGACTGCGCCTCCCTGGAACGTGCTTCTCCCTCTCTCTCCCCCCTCTTCCTAGAAAACAATCTCGTATGGCAGTTAAACAATGTCCTACAACGTCGGCAGGCGGATTATTCCACGTTTATCGCTCCGTGACTGGAATTCCACCGCAGGTCCCGAGTAGCCATATGGCATTATCAATGTTGCTCACCATGGCAACCCTGTCACCTTAAGACTGCGCCTCCCTGGCACACTGCCTGAGTGGGCATCTGTCAGAGGTGACCAGTGGGTTATCTCTCTTTCTCTCTTTCACCTCCATCCCTTCTTCACTCCCCTCGGTTCTGTAATTTTGGGCAGAAACGTGTAGAGATGGAGACAGATGATGAGTCTCTATCGATTGGGAGGGACAGTATCCCGCCTCATATTTCCTGATGCCCTTGTAACTTTTGCCGTAGTCAGGAGACGGCTAGGAGGGATAAATCCCAAATGGTCTATTTTACCAACGTGTCCTTAAGCTTTCAAAATGTCTCCCTCTGATTTGTGACCTTGACGATGGACGCAGGAGAGGGTGGCAGGACAGGATGAGTTGTCACATACACCAAACACCAAACCTGAGCTGGCACTCGATGGAGATGGAAGGTGTCCGAAAAATACTGTTTCATAGGTCAACATCACATGGGTACATGTGAGTTGTATACGCCCCCAGCCAATTCCATTATTTTTTAGGGAAGAGGTGGATTGTGGAAAATGTGTGTTTTAGACTAGAGCTATCAGGACGACCTGGTAGTGCTGCTGACCAGAGTAGGCGGTCAGTGGTCACAGTCAGCCCCCAGAGCTAGTTGAGATGAGTGTGTAGCCTGCAGATACAGAGTGTGTGTGTGTGTGTGTGTGTGTGTGACTTCCCCTTGGTCATGGGTCTGTGAAGTAGTGTTTGCTTATCTGTGTGTTTATACTTGTACGTACATGTGTCTGTATATGTGCTTCCCTCCATGGGAAGGGACTGATGAGTGATGTTTCTGTGAGGTAATGTGTGTGTACATCTGCAGCTACACGTACAGTATATCCACACCAGTGTGTGTATGTGTATCTACTGTATGTTAGTGTGTCTCTGCGTGTAGGGCCGTGGTCGATGAGTGTGATCCCCTTGGTGATGAGTGTGTATTTGTGTGTGCGCACGTGTGTATGTGCGTGCACATGTATGTGTTTTTGTGTGTGTGTGTAACCATCCCCCTGTGTCCTTGGCAGAGCGGTGCTTGTGGACAGACTGCTGTGACAGCCCCAGTGAGTCAGCTTGGAGTTGGATAGGGTTTCAGATGCTCCGGGCACTGATTTGAGATCTGTCATTGGGTTTCAGATCACCCACAGGGTGTTAGCCGCTCTGGGCTGCAGGGTAGAGGATGCTGACTTCAGATCATTCATTATGGACTGCTGTGCTCCAGGCTATAGGTAGACCCTCTAACAGCAAAACTACACAGACACCGTGATGAGAGTCCATAACCTATCTGGGAAAAAAGGCTTCATTTCATAACGGGATGCTATCTGAAATACATTTCTGCCACACTTCATAATGGAAGGATATTCTTGCAACCTCAGCAACAAATTTGCATATTTGTTGTCATTAATATAAGCCTAAATTGCAATATCAAACCTTTCAATTTGTGCAGGGTGATTTTTGCTATTTTCCTACTTAGTTTTAGGAATATTTAGATTTTTTTGTGAATTTATGTTTGATATTATGTGCTTATTTCTGTGCATCTACTTCTCTGCAAAGCTCTCGCTGCCGAGGAAAATAGACTTCGAGGGAGCCTCGCTTTGCAGACGTGCTGCTTTTGCGTGCGGTATAGCATGTCTCATAGATAACTGTGAACTGTTAAACTGCGGCTCACGTTACGGAGACGTTACGGTGACGTGACGACGTTGGTATAGTTTGGCCGTTAGACATGGCTGCTCCTGTCAGTCTCTGTCAGTCACTATCTCAGAGATGTATTCATACAAGGATGAGCTCTGTTTGGGTTGTGTCCCTGGTTGCCTTTTCCATAGGCAAATTAGAGGATTACTTTAATTTGTGCTTTACAGGTGAAGATTTGTTTCTTAGAACACACAGACCTTTTGTCACGCTTTTGGCTTTCATGCTTTTGACTATGTACGCAGGCAGGAATGCTTGCAGATTGTTTCCTGTTTATCATTTCCACTCAATTTATCTATTGATGGACATTGATTGGCTAAAGAGCCCTCTAACCCTGCTTCCTGGTCTAAATCAGTTGTTGGATAAAGGTGTAGGGTTAGTGGATGAAAACCAGCTGCATTGACATGTGTAAGCAATATGGCAGAAGCTTATCTTTGGGCTGGTTTATTCTGACCAGTGCAGATAGAGGAGAAAATGGAGACTATACCTTTAACATTCTTGAGACCTGTATCTGTTTACTTCCATCAGCAAACAACAGTCAATATGTTCAGGACAAATTGAAGTCAAGCTTGGAAGGATAACACATTGCCCTTTTCCTCTCCTCCTCTCAGTAGCAGATACAAGTTAAGTCAACTGTTAACAACTATTAGAATCCCCATCTCCAATTAGCAAGAAAGAAGAACTGTTTAATTACTTCTGACAATGTTCTGTTCTCTAGCTAGCATGAGAGTGTTCTTGCCCTCAAGGCTCCATGGCACTGTTGAATTAGAAATGTGTTTTACAAGTATTGTGGTGGCCCTATATATATATATCAATATGTGCATGTTTCCCCTCTAAAATAGCCCACTATAGCTAATTGACATAGTCACGTGTGTGGTAGTATACCTACGTTGTGTTGGTTTTTAATTGCCTGCTGCCTGGCTCATTAAAAGGAAATGGGTAGAAGGTCTCTGTGGTGGTAAATAAGGACGTTGGTGACGTGTTATCATCCTTGTCTCTCACTTCAGAGGAAAGGAGATGGCTCGTGGCTGTTCTCATTCACAGGCACAAACACCAATTAGTGGGAAAGAATGACTGTTTAATTACTTATGACAATGTTTTATCTAACGAGGAACTTGTGCAGAGGAACGCCCAGGCTGCCCTCCTGCCTCACAATCCCTGGATTAGAGGATTTTCAGAAGATGGTGTGCTTGTGCATAAAAGTTGGATCACAGTATGCCAGTATGCACATTTATCTGAATAAGGGCAATTAATAGATCATAAACAAGAGAGCCATAAGCCCTGTACGGCTCTTTTTTATGACTACGTTTTCTCTTATCTTTTCTACTCACACAGAACACAGTTGTCAAAAAGATATCTTTGATGAGTATTTTTTATTTTTTTGCTGTGAGATGACTGGACTGTTTTGTTTCTGTTTCCGAAGATGGCCGCCTTTTCCCTGCCTCTCGGTGTGGAGCTAAGCCCATCCTCTCACTACAGCCTTTTCCCTGCCTCGCCTCTCGGCTGTGGAGCTAAGCCCTCCTCTCACTACAGCCTTTCCTGCCCTCTGTGGGAGCTAAGCCCATCCTCTCACTACAGCCTTTTCCCTGCCTCTCGGGTGGAGCTAAGCCCATCCTCTCACTACAGCTTTTCCCTGCCTCCCGGTGTGGAGCTAAGCCCATCCCTCACTACAGCCTTTTCCTGCCTCTCGGTGTGGAGCTAAGCCCATCCTCTCACTACAGCTTTTCCCTGCCTCCCGGTGTGGAGCTAAGCCCATCCTCTCACTACAGCCTTCTCCTGCCTCTCGGGGGTGAGCTAAGCCCATCCTCTCACTAGCAGCTTTCCCTGCCCTCGGTGTGAGCTAAGCCCATCCTCTCACTACAGCCTTTCCCTGCCTCTCGGTGTGGAGCTAAGCCCATCCTCTCACTACAGCCTTTTCCCTGCCTCTCCGTGTGGACTAAGGCCATCCTCTCACTACAGCCTTTTTCCCTGCCTCCGGTGTGGAGCTAAGCCCATCCTCTCACTACAGCCATTTGTCAGCTGACTGCTGAGATGTGCAGGTTTGTTCCCGTTGAAAAGCTGCTGAGGGAACCCTACTGGGATCTTTTAGGAACATATCTATGTGGGAGCTGAGACGTCATCGTGCAGGATTACTGAACATAACGTACGCGCAACATTGAAACGTCCTAACCAGTAACAGAATAGATACAAGCGATACAGTTGTACCTCCCCCCACAACCCCTCTATACTTCAATGTATCTGCAGTAATAAAAGGACACAGGATATAGAGTCATGTCAAAGGTGGGATTATATTGAGCATTTTAAAGAGCACCTATTGTGCTCGGTGAGGAGGAAACCATCAATACTATGTTATTACATTTTAACAATTTATTGGGGTTAAATATATATTTGAAAAGTATCCAAAGAATTCCGCCCTGGAGAAAAGGGTCTACAGTTTATCAAGCACTATCCACCTTAAGAGTTAATAAGACATTGGAGTTGTTTAGATTTCCTGGGTAATTAACGCACAATATAAGACCTCATATCATTCATCCCACTCTGAAATAATGTTCAATTAACAGAGCAGCTTGAAATATGGGCAGCTATTATGCCTCGTACATTCAGCTGAGAGGAAACATTTTCTTATCCCTTTTCCCCATTTGAATTAGTGGGACTGGGAAACCTGGTCTGACTTCAGTGGGTTATGGTTCTGACCCTTGAGGTCAATGATTTTATAATCAGGTCTCATCTCTCTCTCTCTCTCTCTTCTCCTCTCTCTCTCTCTCTCTCTCTCTCTCTCTCTCTCTCTCCTCTCTCTCTCTCTCTCTCTCTCTCTCTCTCTCTCTCTGTCTCTATTCCTCTCTTCTTCTCTCTCTCTCTCTCTCTCTCTCTCTCTTCTCTCTCTCTCTCTCTCTCTCTCTCTCTCTTCTCTCTCTCTCCTCTCTCTCTCTCTCTCTCTCTCTCTCTCTCCTCTCTCTCTCTCTCTCTCTCTCTCTCTCTTCTCTCTCTCTCTCTCTCTCTTCTCTCTCTCTCTCTCTCTCTCTCTCTCTCTCTCTCTCTCTCTCTCTCTCTCTCTCTCTCTCGTCTCTCTCTCTCTTCTTCTCTCTTCTCTCTCTCTCTCTCGCTCTCTCTCTCCTCCTTCATCTCTCTCTCTCTCTCTCCTCTCTCTGTTCGTCTCGTCTCTTCCCTCTCTCTCTTCTCACTCTCCTCTCTCTCTCTCGTCTCTCGTCTCTCTCTCTCTCTTCCTCTCTCTTCTTCTCTCTCTCTCTCTCTCTCTCTCTCTCTCTCTCTCTCATTCTCTTCTCTCTCTTCTACTCTCTCTTCTCTCCATTCCTCTC